>NC_057395.1:7123800-7307292 GCF_019320065.1 Cervus canadensis | reverse complement strand
GTCCATCTGACCCTGACGTACTCTCACAGCCCAGGGACTGCCTCTGGCTTGGCTGTTTGAATAACCTCTGGGCATCCGATCCACCCCCAGAGCTTAAGTTTGAACTCCAGAACAAATATTTGTCCTGTTTGGAGCAAAGTTTGAGAGCTCTCTTCTCTTTTCTTCTTTTTAAAGCTCAACCGTACTGCTCTGCTGTCCCGCTGATCGTGGTTCAGGGGACACTGGGCTCCTCCCCAGAACCCCCGCCTGAGAGCTGGGCAGAGGCACCCGGCATGATGAAGGGGCTCATGTGCTTTTTCCTCTGCTTCTTCCTTTCTGAATCGAGAGGCTTTGAAATCCCCACCAATGGACTTTCAGAAGTAAGTACTTCCAGAAAACTCTTTGCTGTAGGCCCCCTGTGTGTTTGGTGAATAGAGTGTTGTGTTAGCCGCTTAGTCATGTCAGACTCTCAGCGACCCCATGGACCGTGGCCCACCAGCCTCCTCTGTCCATGGGATTCTCCACGCAAGAATCCTGGAGTGGGTAGCCATTCCCTTCTCCAGGGGATTTTCCCGACCCAGGGATTGAACCCGGGTCTCCTGCATTGCGGGTGAATTCTTTACCATCTGAGCCACCAGGGAAGCCTGTTACCTGTTGCTGTTCAAGGACTGTATCCTGTAAGGGTTGAAAATCTATTATAAAGTTCATCTGAGTAGAAGTGTTCACTGTTAAAATTACTTGGATGTGTATTTACCCTTTAAAGCATTAATGGGCTTTTCATGAGAATTGAGTTCATGGGCTGGCCCCATAGTGTAGCATTTATGGAGCAGAGCCACCCCTGCTTATCTCAGAAACTGGGGATGTTAATTGATCTGATCCAAAAGATGGTTATAAGGTTTAAGTGACATTCCTAAACTACCCAGCACAGTGTGAACCTGAGCAAGAACTTGATAATTATTAGCTCTCATAACTATTATTATGAAATACCATTATTACTCTTTTACATAGAGTATAAGAAAAGTCATTTTCAAAGCACTCTGGTTGAGGGACTTCCCCGACTCACTGGAAAAGACCCTGATGCTGGGAAAGATTGAAGGCAAAAGGAGAAAGGGGCAGCAGAGGATGAGATGGTTGAATGGCACCACTGACTCAATGGACATAAATTTCAGCAAACTCTGGGAGATAGTGAAAGACAGGGAAGCCTGGCATGCTGCAGTCCATGTGGTCGCAGAGTCGGACATGACTCAGTGACTGAACAACAAACAGCTGATGATCCAGTGGCTAAGATTCCGAGCTCCCAATGCATGCGCCCTGGGTTCAACCCCTGGTCAAGGAACTAGATCTTTCATGCCGCAACTAAGACCCAGAACAGCCAAAAAATTAAAACGGACAGTTGTTTGTCATACCGAAGTGAACAATGATTTCCAAGTTAAGGGCATTTAATGTTCCTGTTAAAGGGGAAGATGGATGAGGCAGTGGGCAGAGTATAGGAGTTATTCCCAAGGAGCTCAAGGTCTTCCCTTCAGACCCTTGATCACCCTCAGTGTGATGAAAGTCTTGGAATGAAAGTCATAGAAGAGCTATTCTGATACTAGAAAAGCCACATGTATTCTGGGAATATCCTGGAAGATGCAGCGGCTTGTGATACTTACATGGTGGATTATGTACACAAATGCCAAAGAACAAGATGGCATATTTGCAAGAAAAAAAAAAAAATCACTCTGCCTGCCTAGAAATTATCATATTTTCCAACACTTTGGAAACCACCAGAGTGTGTTGGAAGCCTCACTGATGGAGCCAGGAATTGGAGGCAAGATTTCCAAAGGTGCTTGTGCTTTTTCAGCCACTTACTGGTACTCCTTTCATACTGACATTTCTAACATCTTATTAGACACTTCTGATGCTGCCAAGATCTACGCAACACTTCCCCCAGGTACCTCCCTGTCATTGGTCACTGTCATCTTCAGGCAAAGTGAAAATCGAATTCCCGCATCCACCAAGTTTGGAGATATTAACTCCTAGTTACTCATCTCTGAGATATAACCGGCAAACAAATAGATGAAAGAAATCATTGCAACAGTCAGAGAAAACAACTTTGGCTACCAAAGGGAAAAGAGAAGAGGGATAAATTAGGGGTTTGGGATTAACAGATACACAGCACTATCTATCAAATACACAACAAGGACCTACTGTATAGCATAGGAACTATATTCAATATATTGTAATATTCAACCTATAATGGAAAAGAATCTGAAAAAGAGTAGATATATGTGTGTGTATATAACTGAATCACTTTGGTGCACACCTGAAACATTGTAAATCAGCTATCAATTTTTTTTTAAAAAGACATTATATGAAAAAATGAGATTGCACAGAAATATAGAAAACAAGACAAAATAAAATACTAAATACTTTTTGCCTGTCACCAGCGGCCTTTTTTTCATTGATGGAAATAAACATCCTGATTTGTTTTAAGTTTGCAGACTATGGAGACCATGTGGAGTTGGCTCCAGGCAAATTCCAGTTTGTGCCAGAGAATCGGAGGTATCAGGTACAGTAAACCTCAGTTCCAAAAGGGAAAAGAAGTGAAAGAGATCATGAATGAAAAAATAAGAAAAGGACTGAGATGCTTTTTGCTACATTTTCTCAAGAGCTTGTTTTTCTTAGAAGTAAAGAATCCAGTAGTAGTGTACTCGGGAGAAACACAGTTCAGCTGAAATGGAGGGAAACCTCCACATGATTGTCCATCTCCAAATGCAGTGGTCATGTTGTTTGCTTAAACAATACGTGGCTGCGTGTTGTCTTCAAAGCTTAAGCTTATGGGATGGTTTTACTGTCATATATGGAAGAATTTCCTCCTAGGGGGACATTTTTGGTGGCTTCCTCGTGGGGCCACACATGCTCCCCCACTGGTCAAGGCCACTACTGTCTTGGGGAGCCGCTCAGAGAGCACAGGGAACCTAGCCACGCTGGAGGCCGTCTCCAGTTGTTAAGATTTCACCTTCCAGTGCAGGGCATGTGGGTTCAATCCCTGGTCTGGGAGCTAAGACCCCACATGCCTTGTGGCCAAAAAACCTAAATATAATACAGAGGAATATTATAACAAATTCAATAAAGGCTTTAAAAGTGGTCCATATCAAAAAGATTTAAGAGAAAAAAAAGAAACCCCATAGGTAGACCCTCATGTCAGGGTCTTCATCTAGAAGACAGAACTTAAAGAGCTGTTGAGAATTGCATTCAAAGATCTGAAAAAGACCCACAGACATAGAAAACAAACTCATAGTCACCAAAGAGAAAAGGGGAAGAGGGATAAGTTAGGAGGTTGGGATTAACAGATACACACCACTGTATATAAAATAGATAACCAGGAATTCCCTGACTGTCTACTGGTTAGGATGCTCTTCTTCCACTGCAAGGGGTACGGGTTCAATCCCTTGTTGGGGAACTAAGTAAGATCCTGAAAGCCGTGCAGCATGGCCAAAAAAGAAAATAGATAACCAAGAACTTATATAGCACAGAGAAACATGCTCAGTGTTTTGTAATAACCTATAACGGAAAATAATCTGACAAAAGATAGATAATGTAGAAATAACTGAATCACTTTACTGTACATCTGAAACTAACACAACACTGTAAATCAACCATGCTTCCATTAGAAAAAAAAAAAGTCCAAAAGAAGGCAACCGTTGGCCTTACTATGTCATATAACACCCCCTAAAATTTCAGCTCATTCCAAAGCAGGCAAGCTAAGCTCTACTAACCCACATCTCAGTTATTACTTTAAAATCCATCTGACATTAAATGCTCACCCATTGCTCTAAAGCCAGCCCACTTTCCATGCCACAGGACAGTCATTCATGTGGATAAATCTCTAAGAATGGCAGTTAGAATACAGAATTTTCCATCTGCCAATTACCATGTTTAACTCAGGGGCTACGCCAAGGAGAAGATGCACGCTTTTCAGCTCCCATGTGGCTGCGTCTAATGGAAGAGACAGACATGCTTTCCCACTGTCTGGGTTTGAAGGAAGGAATTCTGCTGCTATGAAAAGACTCAGACAAACATGTTTTTATTTGAATTAATGAGGTGGTTTTTACAGGATAAAGGTGATCTGTGCTACTCAGCATGAGCTCAATTGAATATTTTCATTTAAAAACATTGGTTTTAACATTGTATCAGAGAATGATGGGCATGCCACCAAAAGACAGCTGAGACACTTACTCACAGAAGCACACCAAGGGGAAACTAGCATTCAAGAATATTTGATAGTTATGTCTTGGTTCCAGTGAATGAATCAGAGCTCAGTATGGAAGGAGAAAATATTTCTTGACTGAGAGAAAACAGTTTTTGCCCTCAAGGTAATAAGCAACACGCTTCTGAAGAATGATTTTATCCAACTTCCTTTCACAGAGAAGTATTTCTGGACAATCTGGAGAAGGGATGGTAAGTGTACTTTGATTTTGTTAAAAATTGATGCCTGAATGACTTTTCTGTTACCTATTATCAAGAAATCAATACGGCTGCCTCCTTTGTCTTCGCACCAAGAGCGTTTACCTGACTTTCGAAATACCTGTTTGCCCAATTCTGTTTGGGAAGTGTGTCTAAAATTCAGCATGAGAGGGTGGAGTGTGTAAGCAACCAGGAGAGATGTCCCCAGGAGCTGAAAATGTTCCTTTTCTTTACTTTGGCAAGTTTTGCCAACAGCACAGGTTTGTTTTTGGTTGTTTGTTTTTTTTTTTTGGAATAAAAACTATATATTGATTCCAACATAATGGTCTTGATTTAAAATAGGACACCTAACAGCTTTAGTGAGTGTGGAAAAGGCACTCTTGAACATGAAGTGGCCCAATTCCCTGAGCGGTTTGGTGTATTGTAAGTCCCCTACATACAAACAAGCCCCATTCCAAGAGTGAGTTTGTACGTCCAACAAAGTTAACCTAAGTACACAACCAACGCAATCAGCTACATGTGGCTGTACTGTAATAGGTTTAGAATACTTTTCACACAAATAATACATTAAAAAAACTGACACAAAAAATTAAGAACGTTTTTAATCGGACAGTACAGTACCTTGAGAAGTACAGTAGTATGGTACAACGGCTGGCATGCAGGGACTGGCATGGCGTGAGCAGGACAGAGGGGTTACTGATGGAGGAGGGAGAGGAGGTGGGAGATGGTACGGCTGGAGGGTCGTCAGCAACAGTAGGCAGAGGGAAGCTGCAGCTTCACTCATGTCTGGTATTGATGGCACACGTTCTGGTTCCTTGCTGGAACCAGATGCTCGTTCGCATCTTTGAAAGTTTGTAGCTGCACCTTGAAGGTCCGTATGTATGTAGGGGACTTACTGTAGTTCCTCCTGTGGCAGGAAGACATCAAGAGGAAATTTGTTTCCTTGGCTTTGTGGTCTGAACAGTCAGCAGCTGTGAGAAGCTCTGGGTTAAGGGGGAGGACGGACAAACAGCTGAGCCTGGGTTTTATCTTAGCTTGAGGTGAGCTGGATGTTAACAAGTTGGAAGATTTCATCTTGGGTGACGAAGTTTGGGGAAAATTACACCTAGTATTGAAATAAGTAAAACGCTTCACTGCCACAATCCTGGCAGTTTAGAGGCACCTCCTAAAAGATGCGTGTTTTCAGTGCTTTGTCTTTGAGCATATGGATACTGGAACTGCCTTAAATCGGTAGAGAAGGGTTGGGAGCCGGGTCCAGAGTGCTGGACCAGTCACCGCATCAAAATGCCCTCTGCAAGATGTTCTGTTCTTTACTCACGTCCATCAGCATTCTCAAGCGTGCGTGCTAAGTCGCTTCAGTCGTGTCCAACTCTTTGCAACCCCATGGACTGTAGCCCGTCAGGCTCCTCTGTCCACAGGATTCTCCAGGCAAGAGTACTGGAGTGGGTAGCCATTCTCTTCTCCAGGAGATCTTCCCGACCCAGATCGAACCTGGGTCTCCTGAATTACAGGCAGGTTCTTTACCATCTGAGCCACCAGGGAAGCCTAGCACTCCTGTTCAAACTATATGTCATGGTTTGTTTTAACTTGGGAAACAACAGGATGACTGGGAAAAGGTGAAATTGCAGTAGATGAGGTTCAAGAAGGTAGGTAGCAGCATGGGGCTTTGGGGACCACCTGTGTGTTCCGCCCCACTGTACCCCTGGAAATGCCTGGGTCCCCCTTCTACACTGCACACCGGCATCCTTTCCTGCCCTCTGGCCCTGTATTCAGAGTTATTTCCTGCCCTTTCATAATCCAGTCTTGCTTCCCCACAACCATTTCCTCCTCATATTCTAACTTGCAGAATCATTGTTAATAGACTCACAGCGCTAGAGAGGCATCTCAAGATTTCTTAAAATAAGAGCAAGATTCTGCCTGCAGGATATCCCAAGAATTTAGGAGAATGCTTAGTAAAAGCTGAGTTATATACTTAATGATGCCTTAGAATTCTTTGTACTGTTATCATCAAATATGCAAAGAAGTTCTATCATTTTTCTCCAAGTACAGTTGTCTTTTCTTGCCGATTTCAGGAAGATGTTGATCAAGTGACTCTTTATAGTTATAAAGTCCAGTCTACTATTACTTCTCGAGTGGCCAACACTGTTATCCAGACCAAAGTGGTGAACCACTCTCCAGAGCCTCAAAATGTCGTGTTTGATGTGCAGATTCCCAAAGGAGCCTTCATCTCCAACTTCTCCATGTGAGTAACTCCCTCTCAGAACCAGAAACTGGATCTGCTCTGCTCACAGAATCAAACCCCTCCCAGAGTGGACCTTTAGTGCCTCAATGCCTCGTGGCTCCATACCCAGCATCTTTGTTGTGGTTTAATTGCTAAGTTTTATCTGACTCTCTGCTACCCTGTGCACTGTAGCCCACCAGGCTCCTTTGTCCATGGGATTTTTCAGGCAAGAATACTGGAGCAGGTTGCATTTCCTCCTCCAGGGGATCTTTCTGAACTAAGGACTGAACCCAAGTTTCCTGCATTGGCAAGTGAATTGTTTACTACGTAAATCACCAGGGAAGCTGAGAGAGGACCTTGGTGGTCAGCAATTCCAGGGGTTCTCGCTTGCTGTGGACCCACTGGACATTGAGTCATCTTGGGTGGGACCCAATAGTTTGCTTCTGTTCAGAGTAACAGAATTTGCAAAGGATTTGCTTTTCTTTTCTAATGAGTGAAAGCATTCTTGAGCCTGTCTCTATGGCAGTATCTCCCACTTCCTTAGGGAGAGGCCATATGTTCTATTTTGCTTCAAAAACTCTAATCAGACTGCTCTGACTAATCATTGTTGGGACAGATTAGGTGACAGCAAGAGAAGATTAAGGTAGTAGAGACAGAGATGACAAGAGAGGACAGAGGTCCCCCAGGGAGATGTTAGAAAGAGAAACACAAACTTGGCATGGGTCGATCAGCACTTTTCTCCGTCTTTCTTGGCTCTTTTCCACCCTCAAAGGATCCTTAATACGTGGAAGAATGGTCTTACAAACCATGTCAGCCAGAGAGCTAGTGGTTTATCAACCATAGCCCCAGGCGCATTTGTCATTCCAAAGGGCTGCACCGAACAACCCTTAATCCAAACAGTAAACCTGGAAAATGAAGAAACATTTTTAAACATTTTGCCTTGGCGTATAGTTGACCTACAATGTTGTGTTAGTTTCAGGTGTATAGCAAAGTGATCCAGTTACACGGCTACATATGTCCATTCTTTTGCAGATCCTTTCCCCATGTAGGTTATTAAAGAATATTGAGTAGAGTTCCCTGTGCTATACAGTAGGTCATTGTTGCTTATTTTATATATAGTGGTATGTGTGTGTTAATCCCAAACTCCTAATTTATCACTTCCCCTTCACATTTCCCCTTTGGTTAACCACATGTTTGTTTTCGAAGTCCGTTTCTGTTTTGTAAATAAGTTCATTTGTATCAATTTGGGGGGGGATTCCACATATTATGTGATGTTTGTCTTTCTCTGACTTACTTCACTTAGTTTGATTATTTCTGAGTCCATCCATATTGCTGCAAATGGCATTGTTTCGTTCTTTTTTATGGCTGAGTAGCATTCCAGTGTGTGTATGCACCACATCTTCTTTAGCCATTCCTCTGTGGGTGGACACTTAGGTTGCTTCCGTGTCTTGGCTGTTGTAAATAGTGCTGCTGTGAACACTGGGGAAGAAGCATCTTAAACACAAGTAACAATATGGGAGAGAAGGCTTCTAGTACAGGAGCCTACCTCATCTATCTTAAATCACACTGTCAGATAAAGGAACTCCGTTTATGAAACATGCAAATGTCTCTCTACTTGAAGGTTCTTTCCAGGTGCAAAATGATAAATAATTCATTATGTCCACCAGGTTGGGCTGTTGGCTCGTTTGTTCGTTGTGCTTTTATTCAGACCATCTGTGGCCCCTGTGTCATTTTTTAGGACTGTGGATGGCACGACTTTTACTAGTTCTATTAAGGAGAAAACCGTGGGCCGAGCCCTCTACGCTCAGGCGAGAGCGAAAGGCAAGACGGCAGGACTGGTGAGGTAAGGGCAGGGTCCCCATCCATTGCTGCCTGTGCTCAAGGCCGTTCCCTCCATGGCAGATCAGCCCCAGGAAGGCAGAGAAGCTCGTCCTTCTCTGCTACGTCACTTCTTTGTGGTACTTCCCTGATCCCACACGATCCGATTACCCATAATCTCACCTTGCTTGTTTACCATTTAAATGTCTTAAAAATCACTGACTGTTTCTCCTAAGGCTCAAATCACCCTCATTTGACAGCCCTGCTGTTTTCTCTTTAAAACCATAAACACTTCCAAGTTGAGTGATCACATTGGACTTGGTGCGTACGGGAATAAATAAGGCATTAGTGCTGGAAATACATATGCAATTTGAAATAATAGATGTCTTCTTTGTGAAGACTTTTAAAAATGTAAAGAATCCCTAGAATGAGTCTTACCAGCAGCAGGGGAAAGGTGTGCTGTCCTTCGGATCATCTAAACTGAGATTGAGTTCTGACCGTACAGCTGACTCGCATGTGATCTCAAGTGGATTCCTTACCCTTTATGAACCTCATTTGTCATCACTTGCTAAATGAAGGTCTTGGTGTCAAGTTGACACACAATGATATGTGTCAAGTTCCTGGCATGTAATAGAGGATCAATAACCAGTAGCTCTTTGCAGATGACACTCAGATCTGTAAGAAGCTCTGCAGGAAAAAAGATCAGGTAGGAGAGGGGAGGGGAATTCCAGGCTACTGGAAGGAAATTGACCTAGAAGTTGCTGTTATCTCTACTGGACCTACCGTTCGTTCTCCTAAGCAATGAGCAGGTGGCTAGCCCAGGGCATCCTGGACACCCTCTGTGTAGATTCTACATGTGCTGACCTATGTGGGCGGGCTCGCATCTTTAGGAGCAGAGCTCTCGACATGGAGGACTTCAAGACTGAAGTAAGCATCGCCCCCGGAGCAAAGGTGCAGTTTGAACTTCATTACCAGGAAGTAAAGTGGAGGAAGCTGGGGTCCTACGAGCACAGACTCCACCTGCAGCCAGGACGACTGGCCAAGCATCTGGAGGTGAGCTGGGTCCCCATCTGTGCTTTCTGTTCGTCTTCTCTTCGTGGTGTTCCACGCCATGTGACACTGCAGGACAGGGCGGTGTACGGAAATTGACTCTGGGTTTGGAGTAAGGAAGTGCCGCTTCCTTACACGTTTCAAGCCTAGCTCATCTCCTTATTTGCTGAGTCAATTTCCTGTAGCTGCTGTAGCAGATGATTGCACACAGGGGCCTTATGACAACAGAGATGTCTTCTTACACAGTTCTGGGGCGGGGATGGCAGTCAAGGTGTTGGCCAGGCTCTTGGGGAGGGTCTGTCCCTTGCCGCTTCTGTGGTCTGGAAGCTGCTGGCATTCCTTGGCTTGTGGCCTCGTGGCCCTTCATTCTGACCTGTGCCTCCCTGGTCACATCGCCTTCCTCTCTGAGTGTCTCAAATCCCCCTCTGCTCCTATAAGAACATTTGTCATTGGATTTCGGGCCCACCGGGTGGTTCAGGATGATCACATCTCAAGATCCTTTACTGTATCCGCAAAGATTCTTTTCCCAAATCAGGTAGCAGTTTCAGCTTCCAAAGATTTAATGCAGACGTGCCTCTGTTGGGGGGTGGGGGTGGGGGAACATTCAGCCCTCTACACTGACCTTCCAACTAATGCCGAGCCTCAATTTTCTCATCTGTGAAGAGAGTCCCATAACATTTCTTAGATTCCTTGGTTCCAAGTGTGATGAGCTTTTGGAAATAGGTGGCCAATAATAGGTCAGCGAAGGTTGAGTTCACTGTCTGTGTCTGCTCCACAGTCCCCCCATTGCACCCCAACTCTCATCACCTGGAGAGCAGTGCCTGTGCAGGGCAGCTTGAACTCACTTCTGCTGTAGTCTTCACCTCTTGCCTTGAGAACTGAGCTGCTCTTTTCTTGGCTCGAAACTTGTTAACATCATGTGAACATTTGTGTAAGAGGCAGAGGAGGACCGGCTGGAAGAAACCCAGGGAAGAACACAATTCACCTGGTCTCTGTTTGACACAGACGAGGGTGAAGCACACACGTTGTAAATTGTCCATAGACGAAGAAGATTCAAGGGGATGAATGGATCATGTAAGATTTTCTTATAAATAAGAGTGGAACGGCATGGGATGGAGTAGAAGAAGGAGAATTAAATTCCAGAGAAATAAAGCAATAGAAAGGGAGCCCTGACTTGCCCAGAGGGTCTTTAAGCCTCCCTGGTGAGATGCATCATATCACACAGGATTTAAAGAACTTGCAGAAGGGATGGTGAAGCCATGACAGGTCATCTTTGGGAGAGCCTGGAGGTGAAAAGAGCAGAGGACTTAGAATTGATAATCGTACTTCTTGCTCAAAGTCTTGAAAGATGTTTTAATGCCTTAAGTAACTTTTCCACTTCTAGGTAGATGTGTGGATTATTGAACCTCAAGGACTAAGATCTCTTCATGTTCTGGACACATTTGATGGGCATTTTGACGGCGTTCCCATTGTATCTAAAGGACACCAGAAGGTACCACAAGCAGTGATGTGACGGAGTCTGAGTGGCCACTGGTTTGCGGGTTTTCCTCTCCTTCTCGGCTCTAGGGGATGGAAAAGTTGTCAGGTGCTGAGCTCAAGGAACTGTGATCCCTGAGCAAAGTCTAGGGCCCCCCACAGGACATACAGAACAAAACCAATTGTTTCATTGCATTGTGACCAGTGTCTGTCCATTCTGAAGCCCATTTTCCCCAAGTCACCCACTGAACCGGTTGCTAAAACACAGTTTTCACATAATATATAGAGAATTTTCCTTTATCACTGCAAGAGATACTCAGCTTAATTCTTTCCGCCTTAATGGCCAATAGTAACCACCTTTGGAGGAGTCAAAGTCCTTTAAGAACTTTTTGCCAACTCTTTCTAGAGCTGGTGGCCATTTCTTCCATGGGGTGGGGGTGAGGGGGAGGGAGGAATTCTTCGAATCTCTTGTAAAGGACTGAAGCCTGGCCCACAGCACTGAAGGCTGCGAGATGCCCCTCTGATAGGACCACTGATGCTGCTTGGGTGCAGAGTGGCCCTGGACCTTCACCTGTGTGCGTGGGAAGGTGTTCCCCCCAGACAGGGAGCAGGCAGAGACCGGGCTCTGACACCATTGCTCTTTCCAGGCACACGTTGCCTTCAAGCCCACGGTAGCACAACAGAGAAAATGCCTCAACTGCTCCGAGACGATGGTCGATGGTGACCTGGTGGTGATGTATGATGTGAACAGAGAGGAGAAGGTTGGGGAACTTCAGGTGGGTGCAAACAACTCTCAGGGGCCAGCCCTGCCTGAGCCAAAGATCTGTTTCTTGTTGAATAAACCCCCAGGGAAATGCCCTGGGAGGTAAACTGTGGAGAGGCTGGGCCCTTTCAGAAAAGGACAGAGAGGGCACAGGAAGAAAGGAGAGATGGACGTAGCCAAGCTTCTGTTCTTTACGGCCATCCTGCCTCCTGCTCGCCGTGGTCTCCGCTCCCCTCTCAGTCCCCAGACCCCCATCCTCCTACATGCCAAACACTGGTAATGGTTCGGCTCACACATATGTCCTGTTTTTCAGGTATTTAATGGATATTTTGTCCACTTCTTTGCTCCTGAGAACATGGACCCAATTCCCAAAAACATCCTGTTTGTCATCGACGTTAGTGGCTCAATGTGGGGGATTAAAATGAAACAAGTGAGTAGCCGTGGGTTGCAGTGGTACCCAGGACACCCTGCCTTCTCTGATCTCCTCAGGATGGTGCAGTTGTTGGAGGCCCCTTCCCCCTAGAGCTAGTCTTAGTTCAGGCTGCTCACAAAGTAACACAGGCTGGGTGACCTCTAAACAGGAGAAATTTATCTCAAAACCCGCCTTTTTGAAAAATTTTGCTGCCGTATAACCTCTTCTCACTCTGCTCAGGCTTCTGCTTCATAGTCCTTTGGTTCTCCTGCATGACATTTTAGACTAATATCTTGCCATTGTGCATGAATAACTTTGAAAACGTTTAATGCACAGTTTTTCTAATTATGTTGTAATTCCTTGAGGGTGATCATTCGGTCTCATGTCTTCCAGTTTGGAGTTCTGCATAGGCTCCTTCAGTGTTAATGGTGTAGGTGCAATTGTGATCAAGGACATCCTTTATTTTCCTCATCAATCCACCCATTCAACCAGTTTGAACCAACCAATGACTCTCCATTCATTCAGCAATCATTTATGACCACCCAAGTGTTCACTGCTGTTCTAGGATCCTAAAGACGGAAAAGACTTGGCTCTGCCTACCTATCACCAGGTTCTCAGCAGTGGCACTTGCGACATTCGGGGCTGATGAATCCTGTGTCGTGGGGACCACACTGAAGATTGTAGGATGTTTAGCAACATCTGTTCACTAGATGCCATGGGACTCACCCTCCTGGTCATGACAATCAAAGATGTCTACAGAGGGCTTCCCTGGTGGTCCAGTGGCTAAGAATGGCTAAGAATTGGCCCTACAGTGCAGGAGACATGGGTTCGATCCCTGATCTGGGAAGATCCCACATGCCGCGAGGCAGCTAACCTGCAAACTGCAGCTAGAGAAAGCCTGCACACAGCAACAAACACACAGCACAGCCAAAAATAAATAAGTAAAATTCAAAATAAAGAAAAGAATGAGAAAGAAGGTGGTCTTCTCCCCCTCCACACTTACAAAAGTGTCTTCAGACATTGCCACATGTCCCCTGGGGAGAAAATTATCCTCATTTGAGAACCACTGCCCTAATGCAACAGTTTATTTGTTCCTTCCTTCCCTCATTTAACAAGTATTTATTAAGCACCTGTCTTGCGTCAGGCACTTAGCTCATCACTGAAGTTTGAGATGACTGTTACACGCCCTGTGGACATGACACATCAAGCAGGCTATTGGCTCTGCAAGTCTGGTGTTCAGAAGTGAGGAATTGAGTGAGATATGCACTTAGGAGCCACCAGTGTGTAGAAGGTACTCATAACAGTGAGACCAGGTGAGAACACCAAGGGGGAAGTGTAGATAAGAGAAGAAAACAAAGAGTGCGGCTTACACTATCCCAGTAACTAGGATAATTTGGGGAGAAGAGGAGGAATCAGCAAAGAAGACTAAGCCAGCAACTCTTGTGGCCCAGGGGCTAAGACTCCGTGGTCCCAGTGCAGGTGACTGGGGTTCGATCCCTGGTCAGGGAACTATATCCTGCCCGCTGCAACTAACGAGCCCACGTGCTGCAGTGAAGACCTAAGATTCCACGTGCTGCAGCTGATACTCAGTGCAGCCGAAATAATCTATACATTGAAGAAGAAAAAGCAGCCAATGAGAGGAGGAGAAAACCAAGAGCGTCCGAGGTTCTGGAAGAAGATGAGGAAGTTGTATGAGGACAGCAATGTGACCAGTTGGTCCAAATGCTGCTCAGATTGGGTCTGATGGGATGAGAAGAGTCCATTGGATTTAGCAACAGCCTTGATGAGCACAGTTTCAGTGGAGGGATGATGGTGAAAACCTGAACAGAGTGGGCTTCAGAGAGAACAGGAAAAGAAGATTTGGAGACAGTTTGCTTACAATTCTTTCAAGGAATTTTATTGCAAAGGGAAACAGAGAAATGGGGGAAATGGGTACATTCAAGGTTTCTAAAGGCATGAGAAATTATGGCGTTATTGTATGTATGGAGATGTACCAATAGAGTGAAATGTATGATGCAGGAGAGGCAGGGGACAGACGCCAGAGCCACGCCTTTCAGTAGATAAGAGAGAGCCCAACCTAGCTCACCAGCGGATGGATTTGCATTAGGCAGAAATGCTTCTCCTAGTTCTGCATTACCAGGCATCAGGGAAAAGTGTATGGGCACAGATCCTGGCAGGGGGTGAGGTTTATGGTGACAGGGGTTGTAGAAATCTTCTGATGACTTCCATTTCTCAGTGAAGTAGGATTCCAGGTCATTAGCTGAGACAGGAAGAGGGAGGTGTTGGTGGTTTGAAGAGGAAGCAGATGAGAAGCAGGAATTAATGCGTGAGAAGGCTGAGTAGAGGGATTTGAGAAATACATTTGATTTTCAGGCACCACAAGGGGGACATCTGAGGCTCAGGATTCTCAGTATAAAGTCAGGCGGGTGAGACTGGTCACACATGACAAAACAAGACAGTAAAACTTTCAGTATCAAAATGCAGACAATACATGTTCGGACAGACTAGGAGACTGTTAGATCTGTGTTGACAGAGGCGGATTTATGAGGTTTGTGGGAGAACCATAGCTTGAGCCAGTGCTTAAAATGATGAATGATTGGGCTTCCTCATTTCTTCTTAGGTTTAGAGAGTATGTAGTAAGACCCTTCTCCATTCTCTCTCGAAATAGACGGTGGAAGCAATGAAGACCATTTTGGATGACCTTCGAACTGAAGACCATTTCTCTGTGGTTGATTTCAACCACAATGTTCGAACCTGGAGAAACGATTTAGTCTCAGCTACTAAAACACAGGTTGCAGATGCCAAGAATTACATTGAGAAAATCCAGCCCAGTGGAGGTGAGTGGGTTTAGCCTAAAGCCCAGTGAGAGACTCCCACAGGATTCAGTGGAGTCCTGAGAAATATGAGAATCAGTTGAGAAATATGATTCCTTACCCCAGTGGCCTTTGCCTTAATAATACATTTATTATTAAACAATGCATACTAAGTGCGTGGTGAAAGCATAATGCATACCCCATCCCCCACACATTTTTAACCATTCTGTCCTCAGAAAACGGTGTCAGTAAGTGACACTAGCTTTCTTATGACTCACAGAGTAAGAAAGACAAATACCATGTGATATCACTAAAATATGACATAAATGAACTTATCTAAGAAACGGACTCAGACATACAGATGAGACTTGTGGTTGCCAAGGGGAAGCGGGGTGGGGCAGGGATGGATTGAGAGTTTGGCATTAACAGATGCTAACTGTTTTCTATAGAATGGATAAACAAGGCCTACTACTGTATAGCACAGGGAACTATCTTCAATATCCTGTGATAAGCCATAATGGAAAAGAACACAAAAAAGAATGTATATTATATATATATGTAACTGAATTTCTTTGCTTTACAGCAGAAATTAACACAACATTGTATGTCAGCTAAACTTCAATTTAAAAAGGGGGGAAAAACACATAGAATAACACATAATTGTCTGCAGAACAGCATCCAAATAGGTCAAGGGCTGAATAAGTAACTTCACGTTGGTGGTTAATAAAATGACTGGTGCTTTGAAAGGGTTACTTCATCTCTAAAGGAACTGTTCACTATTAATACAAAGTGAATATTTTACTCCACTGGGGGATCTGGACCAGTCTGGGCAAAATTTGGAAAGCAGTTGAATGATTTGGATACTGAATGAACTACATGTAAGTCATCACCAGACAGATGAACCTGGGCTCAAGGCAAGAGGTGGTTGTTTCTGTGGAAACTCAGAGTATATAACAGACCAGCACATTCTCTGGCTTTCCCAGGCACAAATATCAACGAAGCCCTGTTGCGGGCCATCTTTATTTTGAATGAAGCCAATAACTTGGGAATGTTGGACCCCAACTCTGTCTCGCTGATCATCTTGGTGTCTGATGGGGATCCAACAGTAGGTAAGAACCCCTTCCATTTTAGTGATACATATTTTTCCTGTTGTTTCTTGGGAACGTGATTGGCTTAAAATGGGAACTCGAGTGGCATTTGCCTGAGTGTCCAAACCAGCTTGGGCTTCCCAAATGGCATAGTGGTATAGAATCCGCCTGTCAATTCAGGAGATGCAAGAGACACAAGTTCAATGTCTGGATTGGGAAGATCCCCTGGACCAGGAAATGGCAAACCCACTCTAGTATTCTTGCCTGGGAAATCCCATGGACAGAGGAGGCTGGCGGGCTACAGTCTGGGGGTTTGCAAAGAGTCGGACGCAACTTAACAACTGAGCATACAGCACTAAACCAGTTTAAACCCGTGCTTCCTAAAAGAAGAGTTCGTTTGACCCTGAAACACTCACCCCACTTAAAACAACCTCTAGATGTTTGGGAGGGGGATGCTGAATGCCTCAGCTTCACCTCCACAATCTGGGAACACTTGCATTTGAATTTGAGTCTATGCTAGGAGGATTGCTGATAGATACATACTAGTGCAGTGTCTTATCTCCTCAATGTAGCTACGTCGAAGCGTAAGTGCATTTTTAATTTGGACGAATTTTGCCAAACTGCCTTCCATGGATGTTCCCAAAATTTTGTGCCATTGCCTCCTCATTCCTTTCCTTCCTGTCCACATCAACTTTAGGTGAACTGAAACTGTCAAAAATCCAGAAGAATGTGAAGCAGAACATACAAGACAACATCTCCTTGTTCAGTTTGGGGATAGGATTTGATGTGGACTATGACTTTTTGAAGAGACTCTCCAATGACAACCGTGGGATCGCACAAAGGATTTACGGAAACCAGGACACTTCTGTCCAACTCAAGGTGACTTTGTTTTCTGTTCCTTTTTTGGTCATTGTTCCACTTGAAATCATTCAGCTAGCAATATCTGATGCCTAAAAGAAGATGGCTGAATTCAAGTAAAAATTGTCATTATTTCAGCTGTGTTAGTTCCTTTCTCATGCACCCCACCCCGACTTGTATATCTGCTGTAACAGTGAGATGAGAGGCAGTTGATGGGTACCAAGGTCCCTAGTCCCTGAACATGTCTTGGGAAGCACCATCAAAGTTTCTTGAATCTTCTCCAGTCCCGCTACTTGTCAAGAGAACTGTTCTTCCTTGAAAGTACATTGGCATTGGGACTTCCCTGGTAGTCCAGGGGTTAAGACTGTACTTTCAATGAAAGGGGTGCAAGTTCAATCCCTAGTTGGGCAACTAACCTACATGCCAAGAAAATTTTTTTTAAAAAAAGGAAAAGTATATTGGCATCTTGGAAATCAACGTTTTATAATGCAACACAAAGCCAACTATAGCCTGTTTGTTTCCTTAAATATAAAGGATATGTATGCATCACTTGTTTATTTTGACTAAATGGACCAAAAAAAGATTAAGGAAAGGAAGAATATATTTTACCCTACCCTCTGTTGGTACCAAGTACCATGTATCAATAGGAGGTACTGTATATAAACCTGGGGACAGGTAAGAGACAGGTTCTAATTTAGGGATATCCACCCAGATGACTTATCTTATTATGAGTGTCCATGAGCTTTTCATGCTCGTCATAACAGAAAGAAAAAGTGCTGGGCTCTTGAACCAAGAGTAATCTTCTTCACAAGCCCTGGTCGTCTCTATTTCAGATCATGTAATAACTATGAGAATTTTCCATAGCTTTCCACAGAGATCTTGGAAGAATACTAAGCACCTGAAGAATCTCAGAGAAAAATGCTTCAGATTTGTAACGTGGTGTGAAAATAATGATTTCTCTGTTTCTTTCTTTTTTTTTTTTTAATGAATTGTAGAAATTCTACAACCAGGTCTCAACTCCCTTGCTCCGGAATGTTCAGTTTAACTATCCCCAAACGTCAGTCACAGACGTCACTCAGAACAGTTTCCATAACTATTTTGGAGGCTCAGAGATCGTGGTGGCTGGAAAAGTGGACCCTAAGAAATTGGGGCAGTTACAGAGCATTATCACGGCAACTTCGGTACTTTTGCTTATCTGCTAATTCTAAAAATATTCATTATCTCCTGGGTACATCTTGTATATTAATAGGCTGATAGCAGAATTCCAAGAATCACTTAGGTAGAATAAAAGCAAAAAGTGAAAAGGAAGTTCCTGAGAACACCTGTGCCATCTTCCCAACTATGGTGTAAATCCTTACCTCTTTCTTCTGAAACCCAAGCCCAGAGCCCAGAGGTTGG
The DNA here is from genome assembly GCF_019320065.1 of Cervus canadensis. Lineage (NCBI taxonomy): Eukaryota > Metazoa > Chordata > Mammalia > Artiodactyla > Cervidae > Cervus > Cervus canadensis. The sequence continues at coordinate 7,288,967 of NC_057395.1, read as the reverse complement.
CACTTACTTCCTCTTGTGTGTTCTTTTGGATCATTTTGCCTCCCCCTGCAAGTTGCCTGCTACCCTGACTCACTCACAGTAGGTCCTTTAGAAAATGTGAACTGCTTAACTACAGTTCCACTCCCCTGGTGTCCTTCCATCGTCTAGGCCAACGCAGAGTTAGTCTTGGAAACCCTGGCTGAGATGGATGGCTTGGAGGATTTTCTATCCAAGGACAAGCATGCAGATCCTGATTTCACCAGGAAATTGTGGGCCTATCTGACCATCAACCAACTTCTAGCTGAACGGTAAGAAGACCATATGCCACAGGGATTTGCGAAAGGTTAGCCGAGGTTACTTGACGTCACAGTCAAAAAAGAGTTTGGAACCAAGAAAGGCAGCAAATTATTTCAGGGTTTGGAGTATTCATTTCCACTGGTTTCAAGCACTTTGGGGGCTTCCCAGATGGCACTTGTTGTAAAGAACTCACGTGCAAATGCAGGAGACATAAGAGACGTGGGTTTGATCTCTGGGTTGGCAACCCACTCCAGTATTTTTGCCTGGAGAATCCCATGGACAGAGGAGCCTGGCAGGCTACAGTCCATAGAGTTACAAAGAATCGGACACGACTGAAGTAACTTGGCATGCATGCATGCAAGCACTTTTAACTAAAGCGGGGTTCACTCTCTTTTTTCTTGATGGATAACAAGCATACAGTAAAGCGTGTGATGTGTATTCATTTAAATGTACAGTTTAATGAATTTTAACTACGTCACCCATGTCATCAGTACTGGGTCCAGTTTCAGAGCACTTCTTTCATCTCTGATTCTCCTTCATTCTTCTTCACACTCAACACCTACCTCTTGCCCTGAGTAGAAGTCACTCTTCTGACACCTGTCGCTATTAGTTGTCTATGACAAAATTTCTTACAGTGATACAAACTGTATTCTTTTGTTTCTGGCTTCTTGCACTCCATATGATGTCTGTGAGGTTCATCCATCTCATTGCAGTGGGTATCATGAATTCATTTGCATGAATTCATTGCATAGTTAATGTCCAAAGAGAAATTTAAGGTTATTGCAATTCTGATATCACCTAAGGACTTCCTATAGATATTGTTTCATCTCTGGCTTCTCAGCTGACTGGTGTTTAAATGCTCCAATACAAAAACTATGTTTCTAGAGAAATGTATGTTTCTTTGACCACCATCAGGATTATGGGGTGGGGTTGGGGTCGGTCTTTGGTGAGGAAAGTGACTGCTCCTCAGCCCCTCCACCTATTTGATCAGATTCTTGGGAAGGGGGAGCAGATTGGTCTGAATGAATTTGGGCAAAATGAAATATAGAGGTATAACTATACTCAAAAAATCCATGATGTCAATAAGATTATAAAACAGACACAAGATTGTAAACTGTGGCTTTAGAGTGAGTGAGCAATGTCTCCTCCCCTTTAGAAAGGCAACTGGGTAATTTAAAGGGATATAGCAAATTGGTGCTGAAGTTAAACATTGATTTTTAAAAAAAAACGATCCCTTAAATCAGTGGTTGCCAGCACATGGGGAGCAGGAAGGATGCATGGGGGGTGGGGGTTAGGACCGTGAAACTACTCTGCTTGACACTGTAATGATGGATACCTGTTGTGATACATTGGTCCAAGCCCACTGAATGTACAGCACAAGCATGACCCCTGATGTCGGCTGTGGACTTTGGGTGATGATGACGTGTAGATGTAGATGTATTGATTTGACACATGTACCACTTCTCATGGGAGACGCTGAGAAGGGGGAGGCTATCGCGTGGGGGAGGGGCAGGGAGTAGATATAAAATCTCTATGTTCTGCTCAGTTTCACTGTGAGTATGAAACTGCTCTGAAAAATAGTCTGGATGTGTGGTCACCAAGGGGGATTGAGTGGGGTGGGGAACAGAGGAGGAGTTTGGGAGGTGGGGGCTAGCAAATGTAACCTGTTCCATGTAGAATGGATAAACAACAAGGGCCTACTGTCTGGCACAGAGAACTATATTCAGTATCCTATAATAAACCATCATGGAAAAGAATACTTTAAAAAAGAATGTAAATGTATATATATGTGTGTATATATGTATGTGTAACTGAATCACTTTCCTGTACAGCAGAAATTAACACAACATTGTAAAGCAATTATACTCCAGTTAAAAAGTACATTAAAAAAGAGTAAAAATGACTAATTTCCAGAAAACTCAAAAAAAAAAAAAAAAGACTCTCCTAAGGACAACAAAAAAACATATATTTTTGTTGTTATTGCTAATTTAATGAGGAACATTCATAAAAATAAATTTCAGATCCATCAAAAAAAAGAAAATAACAATGTAAATCAACTGTACTTCATTAAAAAGAAAATAATAATCATAATCCGTTTAAAAAGTTCCAAGAGAGAGGCTCAAAAGGGAGGGGATATATATATATTAATATCATTATGACTGATTCTCATTGTTATACGCAGTAACAAACACAGCATAGTAAAGCAATTTTTCACCAATTAAAAAATAAAAGAAGAAATAAAAAAAATTCCTTCCTTCAGGGTACATAACTAGGTAAAGCACTAAGCTTCACGAAGCCGGCTCGTTCTGTTTTCCCTCGTGGCCCCCAGAGTCCTGGTTGACCCCAGAAGTATCGGAATTTGGTCTTGTGATGCTATCCAATGTCTCTGTTTCCCGAACATAGGAGCCTGGCTCCTACAGCTGCTGTGAAAAGGGAAATTACAAAGATGATCCTGCAGATGTCTCTGGATCACCACATAGTGACCCCCCTCACGGCGATGGTGATTGAGAATGAGGCCGGGGATGAACGCATGCTAGCAGACTCCCCTCCGCAGGACCATTCCTGCTGTTCAGGTGAGTCTCCCTACCTGGAGAAGAAGTATTCCGGTCGGTTTTCTTATCCTGCAGCAAGGTCCTCCATCCCCTCCTCTCTCCATCACTAGCCCGTCTCCTCGTCCCAATCCTGTGTCCTTCAATTGGGTGTCCTCCACCCAATCCAGGTGACCCTCCTGCCAGTTGACTTCGGTGACAGTTCATCGCTGCCATCTTCGAACATGTTTGCTCACTTGTCTTCCAAAGAAATTCTGAAAATCTGTGTACTCCCCTCACACATTATTTAAATCAACATTAAAAAATTCTCACCTTCTTTAAATAGTTACAACAAATTTCATTCATGATGACACATGGAGCTGAAAGAGAGAGGACCCAGAAATAAAAATAATTCTAGAAAAATCTAGCTGAGAACCGCTGGCGTTGGTCTGCATAAATCCAATTCTTAAAATTTTAAGCAGCTTCTATGGAAAAGTAAACCCAGAAATGAATGGATACAGTTTTCTCCACGCAGGTGCCCTGTATCACGGCAGCAAAGTGACCCCAAATTCAGTCCCATCGTGGGTCAACCCTTCGCCAGCGCCAAAGGTCCCAATGCCTGCTGTCAGTGCTCAGGTGCTTGAGTCAACCCCTCCACCACATGTGATGAGAGGTAAGAGGATGAACGCTCTGGGATGGAAGAGATGCACCTTTCATGTGGGGAGGGCCAATGGGTATCCGTGGAAAGGACATTCTCTTTGGAGATTGTTCACGACACTCACGTGAACTTGCATTACTTAACAGTCAACACTTCATGTCCTTTATCGTGAAAACAGGCATCATGATTCTATACATGACTGGGTTGTTGATGAAATGTGAAACCATCTTTAAAGAGCTAGCATGTAATAGTCACTCAATAAACAGGTGAAGCTATCCATCTTAGGATCAAAAATATTTGAATGTTATTTCCTGTAGAATTGCACTGTTGTTATTGTTTAGTGGCTAAATCATGTCCCACTGTTTGCAACCCCATGGAGTATAACCCACCAGGCTCCTCTGTCTATGGGATTTCCCAGGCAAGAATAGTGGAGTGGGTTGCTATTTCCCTCTCCAGGGGATCTTCTTGACTGTGGGATGGAACCTGCATCTCCTGCCTCTCCTCCATTGGCAGGCACATTCTTTACCACTGAGTCACCTGTTCAGTTCAGTCACTCAGTCATGTCCAACTCTTTGTGACCACATGGACCACAGCATGCCAGGCCTCCCTGTCCATCACCAACTCCCGGAGTCCACCCAAACTCATGTCCATTGAGTCGGTGATGCCATCCAACCATCTCATCCTCTGTCGCCCCCTTCTCCTCCTGCCCTCAATCTTTCCCAGCATCAGGGTCCTTTCAAATGAGTCAACTCTTCACATGAGGTGGCCAAAGTACTGGAGTTTCAGCTTCAGCATCAATTCTTTCAATGAACACTCAGGACTGATCTCCTTTAGGATGGACTGGTTGGATCTCCTTGCAGTCCAAGGGACTCTCAAGAGTCTTCTCCAACACCACAGTTCAAAAGCATCAATTCTTTGGCGCTCAGCTTTCTTTATAGTCCAACTCTCACATTCATACATGACCACTGGAAGCCACCTGAGGAGCCTGTAAAACTGCATTATCATCACATTATTTGCAGGACTATTTGTTAATTTGCTTGCTTGGTTTTAACAGTGTATTTGAAAATCCTAGTTTTGCTCAGTGTTTAAAAATCTAGAGCTAGAGACCTTGGTTCTGTGTTTTAATGAGGCCCTCTTGTGCCCAGCTCCTACACAAAATCAATTAACGAAGTATTTACTGATGACAGAGCATGGGCTTGATGGTGTGAGGAGTGCAGAGCAGGCCAAGACTCTGTTTGTGCTCTGCTTGAGTTGACCCTGCATGTCTTGCTCCCACACACACTTGAAGGAGCACATCAGGATGGTTGGGAGAATCAGTTTGTAGTCAGACAGTGCGACTTTAAGTCATGGCTGTGCCACTTACTAACTCTGTGATGTGACCTTGGGCAAGTCACTGGTCCTCTGCAGGACTGCAGTGAGACTTAATTAATGTTTGCAGAGAGCTTAGTGACAGTGTCTGGAAAACAGCAACCTTTCACTGGACGGTACCCTGCTCTTTTGACTTTATTCTGGAGAACACAACCACTGCAGCTCCTAATTCAGGCCTTTCTCTTCAGTCCCTCCAGTTCTGAGGCTCAAAGCCTGACAGTGTGAAATTACTCCTCTCCACCCGGTCACCAGATACTGTGGCTTCCACCAGATGTCTCTTGAATTTCTCTCCCCACCCCTCCCCAAACCAAGTCACCGTGCTAGTTCCTGCATTTAACATTTCTTGCTCTAATGACTGCTGTCTTAGCTACTAAATGGTCTTCCTGTTAATACTTTCTGATACTTAATTCATACTGAGACCAGTAATTGTAACATTGGGTCGGCCAAAAAGTTCGTTTGGGTTTTCCTGTAATGTCGTACAAAAAAACTAAATGAACTTTTGGGCCAACCCACTAAAATGGGGTCAAATCATATTACATTTATTCTCTAAAACCTTTAAAAGTTCCCCGACAGAATAAAGGTCTGTTCTGTAGCAGGGTGGTCCATGGTCTCTAAGACCTACATTCTTGGTCTTATCAAAAACCCATTCTCCAGGTACCTTGAGTTACTATCCAGACAAATCTTCAACTTCTCTCCCTCCCTCCATACCTTTACCCATTCTGTCCACTCAAGGATAGAATCTCTCTCTCTCTCTCGTGTCTTTTACCTACCAGTCTTCTCCTACCTTCAAGGCTTCATTCAAAAGCCAACTCTTTCAATTGTTTTCTCTTTTTGGCCACACCATGGTATGCAGGATCTTAGTATCCCCTGCCCCCTGCCACCAACCAGGGATCAAACCCATGCCCGCTGCAGTGGAAGTGCAGACTCTCAACCACTCACCCACCAGGGAAGTCTCCACTCACCCTTTCATAAGGTCCTTCTCCACTTGCCTGAGTGGAATTGATCCTCCTTTCATCTTCATTCCCAGAGCGTTGTGCTTTGGTCATTTTTCTATCGTTTACTTTATTCCATCTCATATGAGTGCTTGGGTCTGCCTTCATGAAAGAAAAAATGATATTCTGTTAAAGGAAAAAGATTAGTCATGACATCTGTGAAGGCACAGTAAGGAAGATTTTATTCAAGGGGATGTAGGTACGACTACATTGGGGTATTGCAGTGGGGTACAGAGATTGGACTCATTCTGAACACACCATGGGAAACTGGGCGTTTATAGACAAAAACAGGGTCAGTGGATGGAAGATTACTAAGAGGAAGCATCCGTGGGTAAAGGGGGTCCGGTTAAACTGACCTAACAGGGCTTCCCTGATAGCTCAGTTGGTAAAGAATCCACCTGCAATGCAGGAGACCCCGGTTCAATTTCCTGGGTCAGGAAGATCTGCTAGAGAAGGGATAGGCTACCCACTCCAGTATTCTTGGGCTTCCCTTGTGGCTCAGCTGGTAAAGAATCTGCCTGCAATGCGGGAGACCTTGGTTCGATCCCTGGGTTGAGAAGATAACCTGGAGAAGGGAAAGGCTACCCACTCTAGTATTCTGGCCTAGAGAATTCTATGGACTGTATAGTCCACGGGGGTTGCAAAGAGTTGGACACGACTGAGCAACTTTCACTTCACTTCAACAGGATTCTTGCTGAAGGTAGGCCGAGGGATCAGACCTCACCTAGTGGGGGGCCGGGGCGGGGGAGGAACCTGATTAAGATACAAAGGTGATCAGATATGGAGGGTGGAGGATTCTAGCTAAACCTCCTTAGTAGGATTTTTGCTAAAATTGGACAATGCAGAGATGAACACAGAGGTCCTGAATTTTAGGTTGAACTTGAAGAGTTCAGGGAAAGCTGAGTTTATTCAAAGACAGAATCTTTGTCATGCCATTAAATTGTTCCTATCTTGAAGGTAGGGACCATGACTTTTATAGCTACACCAAACACTGCCTAATTCAAAGCTTTGCACATAATTTGTTTTTTTCTCACTAAATATTTGTTGAATGGTTAAACAAACAAACAAAAAAGATCAGCCAAAATAATGGTGTCTAGTAACAAAAGAGTACTTTCTTGAGAACAGTTTGATCCTTGATTGCTCTTGGAATTGATTGATACTAATTTGTAAGCCAACAGGTAATATGTCTTTTTTATTTTTATGCAGCGTGTTAGATACAGGTACTTTGTCTATATAAACATTCACTGTATACACATATATGTTGTTGTTCAGTTGCTAAATCATGTCCAACTCTTTGTGACCCTATGGACTATAGCCTGCCAGGCTCCTCTGTCCTTCAGTCTCTCCTGGAGTTTGCTCAAATTCATGTCTGTTGAGTCGGTGATGCTATCTAACCATCTCGTCCTCTGCCACCTCCTTCTGCTATGCATATGTATATGTAGTGCATATGTAGTATGTGTATAGTGTGTGTGTGTGTGCGCTTGTGTTTCTTCTTCCTTATGTCTTTCTTTTTTAAATGTTTTATTTATTATTTATTTATTTGACTGTACAGGGTCTTAGCTGCAGCATGTGGAATCTAGTTTCCTGACCAAGGATAAAACCCAGGCCCCCTGCATTGGGAGGGCAGAGTCTTAGTCACTGGATCACCAGGAAAGTCCCCCTTATTCATTTTTCTCTCTAGCCAAGAACATATGGCGTGGCTACAGAATGAGTATCCACTCTGTACAATAACCTAGAACTTGATGGCAGCTCCATGAAGAGGGGACAGTACTTGGACCCTGGGTCCCTGGTGCCTAGAAGAGTACCTGGCATATAATAGGAGCCCAATAAACATTTGTTCTTGTGAAATTGAAGATGTTCGGCAATAAAATACTGTTCAAAATAATCTTCTTTTCTATGATTTTGCTTAGTTTCATTTTCTTTGTATATTTTCCAGTTGAAAATGACCCACACTTCATCATCTACCTACCAAAAAGCCAAAAGAATATTTGTTTCAATATTGACTCAGAACCTGGAAAAATCCTCAACCTTGTTTCTGATCCAGAATTAGGTAAGATAAAAATATACTATATTTGAATTCGACTACTAGGTCACAATCATTCTTTGCTATTGTTTTTATCTGGATTTCTTTCTTTCCCACCTTAATAAAAGTGTTTTATATATTATATATAGGACTTCCTAGGGGGTGCAGTGGTAAAGAACCCGCCTGCCAATGCAGGAGACTCGGGTTTGATCCCTGGGTCAGGGAGATCCCCTGGAGGAGGAAATGGCAACCCACTCCAGTATTCTTGCCTGGAGAATTCCACGGACAGAGGATCCTGGAGTGCTATAGTCCATAGGGTTGCAGAGAGTTGGACATGACTGAGTACAGCACAGCATATTTTTCAAGCTATATTCTTCAAGCTCTAATAGTAAGAAATTAATTATAAATATATTCTTGTTTGAACTATTATAGATACAGTACTCTGAGTATAAACTAGCAGAACTTGTGATATAATTCATTTAAACCATAAAAAATTATAAAATGTAAATTACAAAGGAAAAAATGATGTGTAAATCCTGAAGCAAAATAAAACAATAATTTCCCATATTGTCATGTTTTATAAATTTGAGTTATCGTGCTCACATGTGCCAAAAAAAAAAAATAGCACATGGGACAGAAAAAAACTTGTTTCTTTCCCTGCAGGGATTTTGGTCAACGGACAGCTCGTTGGTGCCAAGAAGCCCAAGAATAAAAAACTCAGCACCTATTTTGGGAAACTGGGATTTTATTTCCAGCGTGAAGATGTGAAGGTAGAAATCAGCACGGAGACCATCTCCCTGACCGGGGGGTCCCGGACATCCGTCTTGTCCTGGTCTGACACGGCCCACGTGCTCAATCAGAGGCAAGTACTGTTACATCCGGACTCAGGTGCGACCTCGACCCATGAGCCCATCAACCAACCCAGACGTCGGTGACACAGAGAACTCAAAATCCTCATTTTAAATGTGAGGAAGTCCAGGTTCAGAAAAGATTGTGTTCCTTCCTTGCCCTGCTCTTGGCGGTAGAGTCTGTGTGTTTTGGTCACGGTGCGTCTCAGCATATCCTAGCACCCGGCGTACAGTAGGGACTCAGTAAGGATGCGTTGGACAAGTGAATGAAGCCATCAGCTGAAAGCCAGGCAGCTGTGTCAGGGCGTGCTCAGAAACCCTGGGTCGTTGTCTTATGAGTAATATCTTCCCATGAGTATCTGTTCATTGTTGATACAGAAACGTATACACTGACAGAATTCCAGTGCTAGGAGATACACCAACATTCTGTGATGAAAACATTTTAAAGCTCTTAGAAAACTGGGGTGGCGTGGGGGGATTTGTACTGGGCAGGGTGAAGTCATGTTCGGGGTGGGAGAGGAATGATTTGCTAAGTGAGTCAGTTCTAGGGACTTCACACTTCCAGTGCAGGGGCCGTGAGTTCGATCCCTGGTCGGGGAGCTAGAGGCTACATGCTGCAACTAAGAGATTCCATATACTGCAACGGAGATCTCAGATCCTGCAAGCTGTAACTAAGACCCAGTGCAGCCAAATATATATTAAATTAGTGTTTAAAAAAAAACAATAAAAAATAAAGCAAGTCAGTTCTAGAAACATTCATTCCTCTTTTATAATTTTTGAGTGAGGTGAAAGTAGCTCAGTTGTGTCTGACTCTTTACCTCTAGCTGGCAATCTAGCTCACGCAGGAGCTTCAGTAGACCTAACTATTTTTTCTCTACACCTGGCCGGTGTCTCATGCAGGCGACTGCATGGACTATAGCCCACAAGGGTCCTCTGTCCATGGAATTCTCCAGGCAAGAATACTGGAGTGGGTGGCCATTTCCTTTTCCAGGGATCTTCCCGACCCAGGATGGAACCAGGAATTGGAGGATAATTGTTTTACAATGTTGTGTCATTAATTCCTTTCTGCCTTCCCACTAGGGTGCTTGTTTCTGTGAAGAAGGAGAAAACTGTGACTATCACCCTGCATAAAGAGATATTCTTCTCTGTTTTACTTCATCGCGTTTGGAAGAAGCACCCAATCAATGTCGACTTTTTGGGAATCTACATCCCGCCTACAAACAAGTTTTCTCCTAATGTGCATGGGCTGATAGGTAAAGTGTCCCTGGACCATCTGGCTGGTGTGGGACTGGCCACCCTAGGTCTTGAGCAACTTTGCCTCAAGGTTAGAATGTTTGGTTAGAATGTGGAAAAGTGACAGGATGGAGTGGAGGCTTCAGGAGGACTCACACTCTGCACCTGGGTCTTAATTTATGAAGGTGCCTGAGTGACACAGAAAGAGTTCAGTGTCATTGAGAGAGTGTAATATTTGTCACTGTTCACAGTTTCCATAGAAACACGAAGTGCATCTTGCCATGCAGGGCCATGGGGAGAAAGCCAGATTTGGGTCAGGAACCAGAAGCAGAAATAAGGTCTGGGCTAGAACCTTTACTCTGTGGCAGAGACAAGACAGAGCAGGTGGTGTGGGGTTGGTTGGCTTGGTAATTGCAGCAGGCGTTAGGCTACAGGATGTCTTTCCTTGCATGGTACCCGGCTCAGGAGTGATTCCTCTGGGTCTCACAGGCCAGAGAGAAGAGGCCTGGTTCTGGCTTGGTTCATTTGAAGATTCCAGCTGGGCTCCTGGCTGAGTCCTTTGCTATCTTTCATATTTGGCTTTCCCAGGGAGGGGTAGATGGAGTGCTTAAGATATCAAACATCATAAGATACAGAGAATAAAACACATGATTCCTCTAACAAAGCAGTGCAGGGCGACTCAGTCATGCTAGAGCCAGGACTGTTTGCTGCTCCAGACAAGGTTTTCCCAGGGCTGGGCTTTCATCACCAACTGGGCAGATAAAGAGAACGGATGAACACACTTTAAATTTTATGCTGAAGATTTTTTTTTTCACTGAAGAGAAGTGAACTGGCTTAGGAAGTCTGTGATAATGAACAGGGTGTCCACGTAAACCTTCCCTACTTTGTAAAGATCTATGGCAATTTAAGTGTATACTAGCATCAATACTTTGGCCACCTGATGTGAGCTGACTTATTGGAAAAGACCCTGATGCTGGGAAGGACTGAGGGCAAGAGGAGAAGGGGGCGACAGAGGAGATGGTTGGATGACATCAGCGGCTCCATGGACATGAGCAAACTCCAGGAGATGATGAGGGACAGGGAGGCCTGGCGTGCTGCAGTCCATGGGGTCACAAAGAGTCAGACACGACTGAGCGACTGAACAACAAATAGCATCATGAACCAACTTTGGTTTTTCGGTTTGAGCAGTGCTGTCAGGTGCTGACCTTCAGGGCATTCGCGTTTACTTAGGGTCCAGCTGATCAGCCTCATTGTCTAATGACCGCAAGGTTTGCAGCATGGCTCTGCCCTCAGGAAGGACCCACCCCTTTCCATCTGAATCTTTTCCCTCTTAACACATCTTTCTATCCCAGAAAGTCTGAGAGGGAACCAAATGCAGCTCGGATCACGTGACCAGCTTGCCCTTTTGTCACCCCTTGAGTTGCATTAAATAAACATCTCGACCTTGTCTCATAGGCCAGTTCATGAATGAGCCAAAGATCCATGTCTTCAACGAGCGACCGGGAAAGGACCCTGAGAAGCCAGAGGCAAGCATGGAGGTGAAGGGACAAAAGCTGGTTGTCACCAGGTAGGTCTCAGATGGGTAAGACGGGAACAGAAGGGGCGCCTGTGAGGATTGGACTCACAGGGCAAAATAGAAGAAGTAAGCCCATTAGTTGTGTTTATCTGAAGTTCAAATTTAACTGGCATCCTGTTTTTATTTATCCCCCTTTTTTCTTCTTTTGGCCATGCCCCACAGCACGTGGGGTCTTAATTCCCTCACCAGGGATGGAAACTGTGCCCCCTATGTTAGGGTGCGAGGGAAGTCCCGACATCCTCTGTTCTTATTTGCTGAATCTGGCAGCTTCTTCCTTGCTGTGAGCTAATCTGGAGACTATACCAGCCCTAGCTGACCTTGAGAACACAGCCGCCAGCCAGTTCTCGCTGCTTCCTTGCCCTTTGCGTGCCCCATGACCAGAAAGAGGACTGGCCCTGAATCCTTGGGCCTCCCCTCTGCCAAGGTAGAAGATGAAAAACAAGAAAAAAAGAAAGTGAATTTGCACTCCTTACCTTCCTGGGACTATATTGGTCAATCTCTATACAGGTTATTTGAATTTCTAAGGACACCCTGCTTACTCTCTGTCTTTCTAAACCAAGTCCCAGACTGTTATTTTGTACCACTCAGGGAAATGGGGAAGGGAGGGGTGTTAGCAGATACAGTGTTGCATGTGCACTCAGGTGTGTGTGACTCTTTGCGACATCATGGATGTAGCCAGCCAGGCTCCTCTGTCCATGGAATTTTCCAGGCAGGGATATTGGAGTGGGTTACCATTTCCTTGGGATCTTGCCGACTGAGGGATGGAACCTGAGTCTCCGGTATCTCCTGCATTGGCAGGTGGATTCTTTACACCAAGCCAACTGGGAAGCCTAGAGATGGTGCTAGAAGTGGGCAGAATAGAGAGAGGGAGAGCGTGTGTGTCTTTTCCGGACACGCAGGCTGGCCCCGCCCTGGTCTGTTTCCTAACCTTGCTCACGCTCTCTTGCAGGGGTCTGCAGAAGGATTACCGGACAGACAGAGTGTTTGGAACGGATGTTCCCTGCTGGTTTGTGCACAACAGCGGGAAAGGCTTCATCGACGGGCACTACAAGGATTACTTTGTGCCTCAGCTCTATAGCTTCCTCAGACGGCCTTAAAAGTTTATAGCTGGGGAAATTCTCAGTAAAAAATATAGTTTTTTTTCCCCTGCCACCTTTGTAGTCATTCTTGAGTTTCAATAATCAAAACCTAACCAGACATCAAGGTGGTTGATAAAACCTATTAACACAGCTGAAGAAAATACTTTGCCAAGAAGTTTTAGGATGTTGTTGTTTGCAGATGCGAAGTTGTGTTCATTGAGGTGCAGAGGAAAGCCGCTTTGGCGAGTCAAGCCATCATCTGGACAGAGTCCTGGGTTTGGCATTTACTGGGAGGACTTCACTATGGTTGAGTGTCAGGTCCTCGGCTTTACAACTGAATATATTTTTAGGTTGTCAGTTACACAGGAAGTTAAATTATGAGGTTATCTGGTGAACTTTGAATAAGAATAGGGGAAGTCACTTACCTTGTTTTGTAGTTTTATAAATCTGTCACCCAACCTTGCTAAGACACCTATGATGGTCCATCATGCTTAATCAAAATTCCCTCCTTGGAACTGGCCTCAAAGACCCTTTTTAGTCCAGGAAGACTGTATTAGTTAGGGTTCTCCTAAGAGAACTAGTGGGATGGCTGTATCATATATACATATATACACACACTACACACACACATACATATACAGTTGGCCCTTGAACAATGTGGGGCTTGGGGCTGCCAAAATCCCACAAAACCCTACAAACTTTTATCTCTGTCTCAAAAACAAAGGAATTGACATCCTATGACTCACGCAAGGGCAGGAGATGGACACAGTTTGGAATGAACCAGGACTCAAACACTAGTTCTTTTGATTCCATGTAGTGTGATCTCTAATCTGACACAAACTTCTCCCCACACTTAGTTCATTTAAAGATCTGTAAATTGAAAATATAAGTACTATGTTTGGTTTTTAAAAAATCCATGCAGTTCATACCCGAGATGCTCAAGGCTCAGCTTGAAGAGCTGTTATAAGGAATTGGCTCATGTGATTATGGAGGCTGGTCCAAGTCTGATTTATTGTCATTCTGTACTTTCCTTTGCTTATAATCTTCCTTTAAATCTATTCTGAAAATGGGTATGTGTTCAAAGGCCAAAGCGATAAAATTGCACTTTAGAAAAAAATTTAAATCTACATTTTTATGAAGCTTTCTCTGCATAATTTGGCAAAAACCAGTTTTCATTTTAGAAAGTAGACAAAGCTACCTTTTTGGAGATACTCAACCAGTATTTGAGAAAGCAGGTGATTATCTTTGGACATAATTGCAAAATATGAAATGTATGTGATTATTTCTGTAACCTAAAGATAACCTCAGTGCTGAAGAGGTAAACAGTATTGCCTTTTAGTTTCATTTATCTATAAAAACTGGTCACCTATGCCACCTATGATTTTTTTTAAAAAATCTACTACATATTTTCCATTCCATTTCAAAAATATGAATCTTAAAATGCTAATATTCAACACAGACTTCAAAAGTGGGTTCTTATCATGGCTACTTTGTAAAAAATTTTTGCTCTAAAACCACTACTTTAGCTATATAAGGTTACTTCTAGCCCTAGTATTTTAGATGTGCTCAGTAGTTTTAAAAATAATTATGAAAATATTGGGGTGTAAATTTACATGCAGTGTATTTAGCAACAGAGTCCTAGCAAGAGAAAATAGATTTAAAATTGAACCCGTCATAAAAACTTTTAAAAGTTATCAAAACTTCTATTAATAGCTGGTATTTTAAAATTAATTGCCTATAAAAATAATATTATTAATACTATTCATGTGACCCTCTTGAGACTAGAAAAATGCCTTCTCTATATAATTAATTTTGAATAATCAATTTTTTATTTCAAATGAAGAAACCAAATAAATGAGAATCTTTGGAAAGAAAGGAATTATGCCACTACCTCTTGACTAGTGTCTGAAAGTATATTGTGTATATTTATGAAGAAAAGCAACGTGGTAATTATCTATGTTTGTTTATTCGCTGAAGCACCTTGGAACCCATTGGTAACTGGTCAGTATTTAATTTTGTATGAGGCTTGGTGGTAAAGAATCTTCCTGCCAATGCAGGTGATCCAGGAGATGCAGGTTTGATCCCTGGGTCAGGAAGATCCCCTGGAGAAGGAAATGGCAACCCGTTTCAGAACTCTTGCCTGGGAAATCCCATGGACAGAGGAGCCTGGCGGGCTACAGCCTATGGGTTCACAAAAGTTGGACACAACTTAGCAACTAAACAACCACAACAGAGTTGGGGGATGACAGGGCGGTGTGTGTGCACGCTAATTTGCTTCAGTCATTCCACCTCTTTGTGACCTCATGAACTGCAGCCCACCAGGCTCCTCTGTCCATGAGATTCTCCAGGCAAGAATACTGGAGTGGGTTGCCATGCTCTCCTCCAGGGGATCTTCCCAACCCAGGGATTGAACCTGTGTCTCTTGCATCTCTTGCATCGGCAGGCAGGTTCGTTACCACTAGTGCCGCCTGAAAAGCCCAATACAGGGCTAGTATTTGTCAGATGTATTCATCTTTCAGACAAGGTAGCCTGTCTTCAATGCTTTTCCTAAGTATCAACCTAGTTACCATTAAACCAATTAGATACCTATGTCTTATTGTCAGAACTGGAACCCTCTGAGAAAAAGCGGACACTGGGTTCAGATTATACCTGTCAAAAGTTTGTGTTGTTTAATTATTGAAAATTAAACAAGGTTTCTTAGGGTTGGAATATCAGTAATCCAAAGAAACAACTTTTTTAAAGGGGGGAGGGGAATGAAAGTGTCTCAGTGTGTAGTAAAAATGAACAATGAATCAGTAAGTTATTTTAGTACCTAAGGGTATGAGGTCTTATGCAAATCCTTCTATTTCCTTTAAAGGATCACTTAATACCATAAGGGGCATCTTCTCTCCAGCCTTATCCCAACTGAAAGACATATAAATGACCCCAAAGGCCCCGTAAGAGTGAAGTAGAAGTTTACCTGGCTGCCTAGATACATAAAAATGCCTATATGCTGTAATAGTATTTTTTACTCTTTCCTTAACACTTTTTCAGGGAATTCCCTGGCGGTCCAGTAGTTTAGACTTGGCTCCTGGGGCCTGGGTTTGATTCCTGGTCAGATAAACAAAAAAACACCAAAAAAATCCACATTTTTTCACACTGACAAAATCTACATGTGTGACTTTTCCTGAAATAACCACTGTAAGAGGAAGGAAAATCAAGGATGCTTCCTTTTAATGGCATAATGATTCAATTACTCAGTTAACATTTCAGGGGCACTTCAGTCTACCTAATGGAGACCTTACAGTGAAAGCTGCCCCACATTTGAATCCTGGGACATTTTACCAGAGTAGGAACCGAGGTGTATGCTGCGGCAGTTATAGGTTTCTCACTGAGGGACAGCAAAGTCAGGGTGGGTTTTTAAGGAGCTATTCCAGATTAGCTTATTTCTATCAGCCAATCATTTCATTTGAGTATCAATTCATTGAACATGGTCAGTTCCTATGCTACACCCACTTTGGGCCTAATACCTGCTTCTCACCCTTTTATCTCCAGCACTTACTGCAATGGTTTACTTCTAGAGGCACTTAGTAAATGTTTGTTGAATAAATGTACTCAAAGATGTCAGCAAAAACTGACAGGCAGTTAGAAGCGCATAAGGGGAGGAAACTCCTTCAGCGGCCCGGTGGTTAGGACTCAGCTCTTCCAATGCAGCAGGTTCCATCTCTGGTTGGGGAACTGAGATCCCACAAGCCACGGGGCACAGCCAAAAAAGCAAAATAAAGAACTAATAAAATAAAAGAAGTACATAAGGGGAAATGAGCAAATAGAGCAGTGGGACCCAATGGCATTCCTAATGAAGAAACTTCAAGGAATTAAGTTTCCTAAGATACCAATAATTTGATATGACCTCAAGTTAGATTGTGAAAAAGAATAACTTTCCAAAAACTGAGAAGCCACAAACTGAGAGAAAAATACTTTCAAAAGACCTATTTGGAATAAGACTATCATCCAAAATATATAAAAAAACTCTTGAAACTCAACAGTAAGGAAGTGAATGATCCAACTTAAAAATGGCAGAAGACTTAACTAGAAACTCACCAAAGGAGACATACAGATGGCAAATAAACATATAGAAAAATGCTCAACATCGTACGTCATTAGGGATTGCAAATTAAAACAATGAACTACTACTACACACCTATTAGAATGGCCAAAATCGTGACAATACCAAATGCGCGTGAGGCTGTGGAGCAACAGGAGCTCTCATTCATTGCCTGCAGGAATGCAGAACGGAACAGCGGCTGTGGAAGTCACTCTTACCATTCAACCCAGTAACCACGCTCCTTGGTATTTATCCAAATGAGCTGAAAAGTTAACACAAAAATCTACACATGGAGGTTTACAGCATCTTTATTCAGAGTTGAGAAAAATGGAAGCAACCTAGATGTCCTTCAGTAGGTGAACAGCTAAGTAAACTGTGGTGTATCCGGATATTGTGATATTATTCAGCACTAAACAGAAATGAGCCATCATGTCGTGAGAAGATGCACAGAGGACACTTAAACGCATGTTACTAAGTAAAAGCAGCCAGTCTGCAAAGGCTTACATACTGTATGAGTCCCAACTATGACCTTTTGGAGAGATCAAAACTATGTAGACAGTAACAACATCAGTGGCTAATGGAGGTGGGGAGGGAGGGAAATGAGGTGGATTTTTAGACAACGAAACTATTTTGAACGATACCATAATGGTGGATACACGCCATCATACGTTTGTCTAAGCCCACAGAATGTACACCAAGAGGGAACAACAATGTAAACCATGGACTTTGAGTGATGATGACAGGTCACTGGAGGTTCATCAATTCTGCTTAATTTTGTGCAAACCTGAAACTGCTCTAAAGAATAAAGTCTGTTTTTTAAAAAGAATAATAACTTAGAATGTTTTAAAAAGAAAAGTCAGGGAATTCCCTGGTGGTCCAGTGGTCAGGACTCTACTTCTACTGCAGGGGGGCTGGGGTTCAATTTCTGGTCGGGGAACTAAGATTTTGCAAGCTGTCTGGTGCAGCCAAAAAAAAAAAAAAGAAAGAAAAAAGGTCAATATAAGACTTGATTTTAGGTGTCTGCAGTTACTCTGCTTAATGTAACCATATTGGCCTCTAAAACCTTATAGGGAAAACAATTCTACAGTATAGAATCATATTTTTATGCTTGATTTTTTAAGAATTAAACTTAACCTCAGTAACTACTTTGTGATAATTTCAGGAAGATGTTGGAGAAAAGAATGTGAGATGTAGGGATAAAACTTTCTTCTGTGAAGAAAACTACAGAGTTGATTCCAAACTTACAGATTTGGGGGAGGCCTGTGCAAAGCATCATGTTTTATTTCTGCACCATAATCAGGGCAAGCCATTCCTTATGGAAGTGGCTCTTCAAATGTTAGACACGCATAACATGAGTGAGCTACAGTGTGACAGTGACTCCAATCCCAGGATCTGAAAATGTATGACCACAGAAAGTCTTGTACACGCATGTTCACAGCGGCGTTATTCCTAACAGCCTCAAAGTGGAAGCAATCCAATTCCAACTGATGAATAGTTTTTAAAAAATGTGGCATATATCCATACAGAAGACTACCGTTGAATGAAAATGAGGTAGTGACCCATGCTACAACATGGATAACCCTTGAAAACACTACACTTTGTGTAAGAAGCTGGTTATAAAAGACCACAAACCGTATGATTCCACTTCTATGAAATGTCCAAGACAGGCAAATTCACAGAGATGGAAAGCAGATTAGTGGCTGCCAGTAGTCTGGAGTGACTATAGATCAGGGTTACTTTTGGGGAGATGAAAATTCCCAAATTAGACAATGGTGATTTTCAAACAACTTTGTAAATATTCTAAAAACCACTGAAATGTCCACTTCTCAGTTCAGTTCAGTTCAGTTGCTCAGTCGTGTCCGACTCTTTGCGATCCCATGAATCGCAGCACACCAGGCCTCCCTGTCCATCACCAACTCCCGGAGTTTACTCAAACTCATGTCCATCGAGTCGGTGATGCCATCCAGCCATCTCATCCTCTGTTGTCCCCTTCTCTTCCTGCCCCCAATCCCTCCCAGCATCAGGGTTCTTTTCCAATGAGTCAACTCTTCACATGAGGTGGCAAAAGTATTGGAGTTTCAGCTTCAGCATCAGTCCTGCCAATGAACACCCAGGACTGAAATGGGTGAAATTGTACAGTGTGTGAATTACATCTCAATAAAGCTATTCTACTTATAGTTTGACTCTTAAAAATGTAATTATATTACATCCAACTTTACTACTTTACTGACGAAAATATAAATTTAGAGTATATGAAAGATTTGCTCTACAATAGTTCTACATTATCCTATTTACAACACTTTACAATAATATTCTTTTAATGTAGATTAAAAAATCAAGGAAATACTACAAAGGCAACAAAAACAACAAGGACAAAATTACATAATTTTGATACTTCACGAGACATAATTAGGTTTTTCTATAAGTTAGGCTAAACAACTACAGTAATATTTAAATAAATCCATTTGTTTTATAAAAAGAAACACCCTAACACAGTAGAGTCTTGTAATGTCTTGGTGAACACCAATTTGATGCTTTAAGATTTTAATGTGATGCTAATAAATTTTCAAACTCAGGCAAGTTTAGAAATGTCTTCGTATTGAATTCCTTCAACTCTGCGTCCTTTTAAAGGGCCCTACAAATTAAAATAATTGAAGAAGTGGTTAAAAACACACATGCACTTACAAGACAAGAAAAGGACATATGCTTCTGGATGCCAATGTGCCCTTTTCACACCCCTAAGACACCATTAAGGTAGCTAACAGATCTTCATGACTCTGAATTTTTAAAAAATACCCTATGGTGTCCTTGTCAGGAACTGGTCGTGTTTTCTTCATGCTGGGTGGGATGCATTACCACTAGATACTGTGGCGGAGACCTGCTGGCTAGTCAGTACGTCCTGTCCCCCTTCCTGGCTCCCCCTGGTCAGGCGTGGTGTGAGACGGCGCTCCGGCCCACGGAACGGACCAGGAGTGACACGGGGCTCGCCCAGGCCACGCACCCCCCACACGCAGCCCGTCACGCTCCCCGTGATGGAGGTGACACAGTGCAGCAGTGCAGGGCTCTAAACCCCCGTCTCAGATCCTTCCTTTGAAGACAGGTGAGGTCTCACTCTTGTGAGCAGAGCTGTCAGTGGGGCAATTCTAAATGAACCAGCAATTCTACTTAAATGTCAGATTCCTGTGAGTGAATTACTTTATTGATCTCGCCTGCCTTAAATCCTTTATGAAAGAAGGAAGAACACTGAAAAATTATTCATCTCTGTGGCTTTCCTCCATTAATCATGATTATACATTCTTCACTAATTACACTCTGGCAGATAAAGTTTATATTAGATATGAGGGGGAAAAAACTGGGATACAAAACTATACATATTATACACAATTTTATAAAATACAAAGACGGGGGAAAAAACAGGCTAAAATATTAATGGAGGTTATCATTTGCCTGGAGGCGTATGGGCAATTTTTTTAAAGTATTTATATTAAATTGTAATTTTCAGCTTTTATACAAGAGTATTACTGCAGACTGAAGTTTGTGTCCCACCCAAAACTGATTCAATACATTAAAATGTGATGGTGTTAGGCGGTGGTGAGGTCACAAGGGCAGAGCCCGTGAGGATGGGATTAGTGGCCCTGAAAAGGGACCCAGAGGCCCCCCCCTCCAGCAGTGACAGAACACGAACCAGGACACGGACCCTCAGCAGACACCCAGCGCTGCCTGCGCCTTGGTGTGACACTTCCAGACTCCAGAATGTGAGCAGTAAATTTCTGTTGTTTCTAAAGTCATCCTGGTCTATGGTAAGTTTGTTATAGGAGCGTGAACAGATTAAGACAAATAAGTATGGTATTTCTTTTGTAATCAGAAAACAAACTGCTTCAGCAATGTCAGTTATTAAAGAAACCAGGCTTATACAGGGACTTCCCTGGTGGCCGAGTGGTTTAGAAACCCTCTTCCAAGGCAGGGGTGGTGGGTTCAATCCCTGGTTGGGGAGCTAAGACCCCACATGAAGTGAAATTCAGTCACGTCTGACTCTTTGAGACCCCATGGACTAGTCCATGGAATTTTCCAGGCCAGAATACTGGAATGGCTAGCCTTTCCCTTCTCCAGGGGATCTCCTCAACTCAGGGATCAAACTCAGGTCTCCGACACTGCAGGCGGATTCTTTACCAGCTGAGCCACAAGGGAAGCGCAAGAATAATGGAGTGGGTAGCCTATCCCTTCTCTAGCGGATCTTTCCAACCCAGGAATTGAACTGGGGTCTCCCGCATTGCAGGTGGATTCTTTACCAACTGAGATATCAGGGAAGCCCAGATCCCACATGACTTGTAGCCAAAAAAACCAAAATATAAACATAACCAAAAAAAACAAAAGTAAAGACTTTTAAAAATGTTCCAAGTCAAAAAAACTCTTAAAAATAAGGGGTGGGGTGGTGGGGTCGGGGCGGGGGAACCTTACAGATTTCCAAACAGGAGAGAATACAAACAGAACACCCAAACTCACAAATCACCAATTCAATGACAAAAACCATGGCACATTTTAAAAGCACTTTGAAATTTGTCTTTCTGTAAATATACTTACAGTTTCAATGACTATAGTAGCAGAAAAAGTCTTCTCATTGATGGATTCTAGGGTGCCTTCATTTCCTCTGTAGCCTCCATTTAAAACAAGGATTCTTTTTCCTGCAACAGAAAAAGAGTTAACACTTAATACAAAGAAAATGCCACTTTCTTCTACTTTCTTACAGCCAAATATAATTGCACTGCATCAACACAATGCAAGTTCTTAATCATTTATTATCTGTATGATTCTAAAGCACAGTTTGAAGATAATTCGATCACCATCACATTATAAGACTCCTCACTTTTTCCACTTATTTGTTAAGGGATGTTTTAATTTAAGACCAAAGAGCATAAGGTTCTTGGAGGGGTGCCCAGAGCCCATAAATAACCAGAAAAAATTCAGCTTACTTTGCCTCTTTTTAAAATCACAGGATGCTTGTTAGTTTCATAAAAATGTAAACATACGCCTACTGAACCATTCTATCTCTAGAATTGTCTCAGAAAAGATATCTTTTATCTGTATAAAGATCTGTACATGAATGTTCATATAGCAGTTTTATTTGTAATGGCCAAGAACTTTAAACAACCCCAATGTCCATCAGTAGGTGACTGGATAGAGATTGGCATGTCCACATAATGAAATACTCAGCAGTAAAAAGGGATCAGGTACAGAGGCGCACAACATTATTCTAGATTCATCCAGAATAATGGATGAATGTGCTTAGTGAGAGAAGCCAGACAAACACAGGACACGTGGTATGATTTTATTTCTATAAAATTCTAGAAAAGTAGGAGCTAATGATGGAATGCAGACTAGTGGCTGCCTGAGGGAGAGGGGAGGCAGAGCGGGGAGCAAAGGGCTATAAAGGAAATGGGGAACTTTGCGGGGGGTGATGGTACATTCACTAACGTGATGGTAGCGATGGTTTTCATGGGAGCAGGTATGTGCTATAACTTATCAAATTATATACCTTATACACAGATGCAGTTTATGTCAGTTACACTTCACTAAAGTTCTTGAAAAAAAAGTCCACAATTCCTAATCCATAAAATGAATTTTGTTTTAGGGAGAAAGAATAACGGGATCTGATCTGATAAACCAAGTCTGAGAGACTAACATCACTGTGCCAGCAATGATAATACCATGAAGGGTTTGGGTCAGAGGCAGACAACCTAACCACAGTGGCATTTACACTAGAAATGTGTAGGATGATTAAGGAACAGAAAAAGCAAAATAATACTAACTTTTACTTTACTATCTCAAATGGCTAAACAAATGCATTAAGAATCATCCTAACATGATTGATTTTATCCAGACATGTCTATGATTTGCTTCTGGGGTAAAAAAAAAACAAACAGATTCTAGGGAGGGAAAATTTATTCATGCCACAGCATAGCTTCCTCAGAGGACAGGTAAACAACCGCATCACCAAGTCAAACAGGCTGGTTACAACAGGCGATTACATGTTTCTAAAGAGGAAGCTCACATCTGGAACTATTGAATAATATCCAGTAGGAATGGACTCACTTCTTCCCATGGTATATGTACTAAAGGGTGTGCAGAGTGATTTACCTGGTGCTGGAATGACTGTCTCTAAATGAGTCTGGTCAAGTTTCAGCTTGTCTCCAGAGTCAATCATCTTTACGACAGCTGTGTATTTGTCAATTACTTCCTGTCATGTAAAACCAACACTTTTATAACAGAAGAGAGATGCCAATATGAAGTCCAAGGATAGAAATAAATAAATGAAAACAAATGAAATTCTAATCAAAGGGTAAGACCAACTTGTTTTAAGAGTAACTCCTTCTATTAATATCAATGGAGTTTATTTTCTAGAAGCCATATATGATCAGGCTATGGTCCTTAAAGAGTTCAATTCAAAGTTTAGTTGAGGTTTTCACTTGGAAGGAAAAGGCTGGAGATCTTAGAATAAGTCTTTAAGACATATAGGGAAAGGAACAATTCTGCCTTGTTTAAATACATTAGGAGGGCAATTTATGCAGGCACAAGGGCTGGCTGCTAGCATGAAACTATACTTAGGAAAAGCAGAAGAAAGAAAAAGACTAGAGAGCTGATTTTTAAATTTTAAAATCCTAGGGCAATCAAGATAAGCCTCTCAGGTTAAACACAAGGAAGTCCTCCTTAGAACTCTGGGGCATCATTACACTGCCTGTCAACAACGATGGGAATGCATAAGGTGTACTCACTGAATTTTTTTAAGACATGGCCATGGGCACCTATACTATTTGCTCCAGTAAGAAAGCAAACCACAGTTTATACTATGGCTGGAAACAGAATATTTCTCCAACCACTGTGCAGTCAGCCATCAAAAACCTTAGACACACTGCTTCTGCTACTAGGACTTGGTTTTTGAGGAGTATCACAATGGCTTTACCCGGCCCCCCACCAGCTCCTTTCCCAAATTCCATCCATAACTTCACAGTCTTACCTTTACGATACCCTTCTTCTTATGATACTTCTCTCCAAGTTTTTTGGTTATAATTTTCACTATGATTTCCTAGGGGGAAAAAAAAAGATGGAAGGAACAATTTAAATTACCTTTTCTCTTTTGATCCTACATTTTAAACCACTTCACCAAAAAATCATGGTAAAATGTTAACTGTTGTTTAAATAAGACCCTTTGGAGTTGGAAGCCTTCCTGGCACAATGGCAAGACATTTTCTTAGTAATCTTTCATTTCTTCTTTCTCTTTTTAACTCAACACAGTTGATTACCAAGAGGAAAAAATGCATATTTCATGGCTGATTTCCACAGTGAAGGTTCCCTGAAATCTAGCCCTTCTACCTACCAATCTCAACTAGTCTACGTCTTTCACAGATAGCAAAACCAGAAAATAATTCTAGGCTTAAATTCAAGGGGTCCTTACAAAAATTTGGCATTAAACTCAAGGAACATTACTGGTTCAAGAACAGGAAGCCACCCTCCAACAAAGGTACAACCAGGACTTTACAGAGCAGATGCACAGACGAGTCATTAAATGTATCTCCAGAAGTGACAGATATTTAAGAAATTTAGCCATTTATATCAAAGGCCATTTAAATCATCCACTTAAGGGCACTAGGCCCTGCAGTAAAGAATCCACCCGCAATTCAGGAGACACAGGAGACGTGGGTTTGACCCCTGGGTCAGGAAGATCCCCTGGAGGAGGGCATGGCAACCCACTCCAGTATTCTTGCCTGGAGAATCCCATGGGCAGAGAAGCCTGGCAGGCTGCCATCCATGGGGTCGCAAAGAGTTGGACACAACTGTATCAACTTAGCACACACATAAAAGCACACTTAGATATAAGAAGGCCCAGTGGGATACGTACAGGCTGCAGCCAGTAATCTGTCCGTGCAGTTCTTTTCTTCTCCTCTTCAATCTGAAGGACACATGAGACATTCAAACAATTACCTCTTTAAAATATTCAGTTTATTTCTAATAACATTCTATTTAGCAAAAGAACTCCATAAAACACACTTCACAGAAGATTGATATAATGTGCAAGCTCTGATAAACATTTTATGCAATTTATTTTTGAATGAAAAAAAGCAACTCTAAGAAAATAAGTAACAGGCAAATCAACTGACCGAGAAGATAAAACACAAACAGCCTCTATCAAGCCAATTGCGAGGCTGCCTGTCAGCATCACACAGTCCCACCCCTCCTTCCTTCCCCAGACTGTCATCAGACTGCAAACAGGTGATGTTTTCAGGGGTAAAAATGTAACTCTTATGGACCAACCTAGCACAGTGCGCTTGGGTATAGTTTGATGGCAAAAAGGAGCTTCCCTGTTTGACAAGGATGATAAAGATGTCGAATGAAGGAGAAGGAAACACAACCAGGAGACAGGTACACAGAAGGGTGACCGAAAGGAAACATGCTGACCACAGCAGAACTGCACCTCACAGCCTTCCCTTTCTCAGCTGCTCAGTTAGACCCAAGTACCAACTTCCAAAGCGAATGAACAATGCCATTCTTTGGCTGATCTGAAATTTCATTTTAATTCTGCCAACTTCCCAATATGAACAAAGGATACTCTATAAACTTGGCATGTTATATTCTAAGCAGGTAGATCTAGCTTTCTGCTTCACTTAATTAAATTCAAAATGGGCTCTAAGACTTCTGCAGGGCTGCCCCTGCTTTCTCTAACGTTAGATGCCGCCACTCCAGTGCTCACTGGGCTCCAGCCACGTGGATCTTCCCTTCGGAGGTTGAAGTAGCAATCTACCCCGCCTCATCCAAGGAACAATCTCCCCACTCCCTGCCTTCAGACCTCCTTAGGGCTTCTCATTTTGTAATTACTCATCTACTGGTTCACTTGGTCTGGGATGTCTCCTTCGCTAGAGTAAAACCTCCATGACACGCAGGGTCCATGTTTTTCCCCCTACTCCACACACGCAGGCCCTTGCATGATGCTCGGCACATAATAGCAACTCCATGTGGGCTGAACGCTAGAATGAACACATGTCACAGTGTACATGCAATATGTTATACTTTAAGCTGTTCTGACTGCCCTGCATTTTCTGTTTTTCTAATAATAGGGAAGACCAAACAGTTTCCTCCTATCCCTTTGTAAATGAAGGAAAGGGTGAGGAGCCCAGAGGAAATGACGTTAAGAGGGAAAAAAGTCAGTCTCTTGTACCCATTTATTCTTTCTCTTCATAAATTATGTGAAAATTCATAAATTTATTGATAGGAAAGGTGGTGGGGTGAAACGGAGAAACGTGCTATTTAGGGATATATTAAGAATCTTCTGCAGTATGACTCCAGAATTTCAAGTAAATTTAAAGCAGAAGTATAGCTTTAAGTCAGATAATCACAGGTTTTCAATGATTCGTCACATAAACTGACTATCTGGTTTAATCAAATTAAAAATATTTCTGAACATTCTCTTCCCAGCTAGGAGGTGTTAAGTGGAAGTTAAGAGGCCACAGAGGAGATCCCTGGAGGATGCCAATTTTCTGAGCCACCAAAAAGGTGTGCAGAGCTTTCACTTCTGGCGTCAGTCACCACGATGGTCCTTCTAAACGAAATCTACTGACCACAATTTCAGGAAGAGTTCTGCAGACAGCAGTTGAGGCACCTGTCTAGGGAGGTTCCGGCTCCACTCAGATGGAACTGCATCTGGGCTCTTCGCCCCCAGTCTGGCCTCAGCACATTTTCCTCTTTGTATTAATCTCATAATTGGTTAAACTGTTTAACTCTCCTCGGCTGGAATCACATGGTTCACCGAATAGCTACAGTGGACATGCAGTTCATAAAGCTCACCTCCATGATTTCATCGAGGGCAGACTTCTTCTTCTTCTTCTCTTTTGACGGAGCCGAGCTCTGGGAGGACTCCTTCCGCTTCACTGATGCCGTGGTCCCAATCGTGTTCAGGGCACTTGGTCCCAAAGAACTGAGGGGAAGAGGAGTGTGCTGTTAACAAAAACCGTGTAAAGGTGCAGGCTTTATAACGGGTGAAAGGAACAACGCAGAAGCAGCCTGTTAAACACGGTTAACTACAGATCAGTCAAAACAATGACGGGCATGTCCCTCACTTACAGGACTGGGAGCACCCTGAGAACATGGGGCCCTTCCTGTCCCCGCCCCCAAGCCAGCGCCACCCTACCCGTGTGCCCGAGCCACCGACAACAGCATCAGCCTCAGGGCCGGGGCCACAAGGGTTTCTTTCTACTTCTGCTAGGACCCTGAGCGATTTTCCCTACGTCCCAGTTCCCCAGCTATAAACAGGGATTATAATGTGGCCCAACTCTAGTTGGACCACAAGGATCAACCAGGTGAGAGGTTTGTAAAACGGCCAGCAGAAGTCCAGCACATTGCTGTTGGTTCCACTTCTTTAAAACAAAGATTTCAACATTCAGCATGAAAGTTTTTATTACTCCTGATTGCCTGACGTCTTCACAGCACACATTCTCAACTTTTGAGGGCTACTATACAACCGTCACCACTGGCCCCAGGATACTACCCCCGATTTACTCTGTACACTTGTCATTCTGAACAGTCTGCTACTGACTGGGCCATGCCTGTGCTTCAAGCCTCTGTAATTCTGCACACGCCTCTTTGTGCCCAAAACAGTCTTTCCATTTTCTCCACTCGTCGAAATTCTTTAAGATCCATTCTTTATGAGATTTCTTGGATTGTATCCTTTTTTGAACTGCCAGAGCACTCTAGGGCAGGCACCCCACTCCACCTCACATAAAGCCCTTTGTATATATGACTCCTCTCTCACAGGAGGGCAGAAACTACATATATCCATATATATTTTTTCTTTTCCCCCTGTAAAGTAGCAGTAACCATCTTGTGACCCAAATATATGCTCTATTAATATTTGCTGACTCATTGGACCTTACCAGTCTAATTAATTGTCAAATTTACAAAATACAAAACTGAGTTGTACTAAAGATGTTACTTTTTCTTAAAATTAAGCTGAATAATAAATAAACCTGGTTAAAAAATGGGCAATAAGTGATTCTCCAAAGATTATAAATGGCCAAAAAGCACTTGAAAAGATCCTTACCATCACTAATCATTAGGGAAATGCAAATCAAAACCAATATGAAACACACTCATTAGGCTGCTACTATTAAAAAAAACACACAAAAATAACAAATGTTTGCAAGGATGTGGAGAAACTGGAGCCTTCTGTGCAAATGCTGGAATGTAAAATGGTACAGCTGTTGTGGAAAACCTTTTAAAAATTAAATACAGAATGACCATATAATCCAGCAAATCCACTTCTGGATAAACACCCAAAGGAACTGAAAGCAGGAATGTGAACAGATACTTGTAAACTGATGTTCAGAAGAGCATTAATCACAAGAGCCAAAATGTGAAAACAACTCAAACGCTCACAATAGATGACTGGATAAACAAAACGTGGTCTACATGTACAAGGGGACATTACCATCGAGACTAAAGAAAGAAATGCTGATCCATGCCTAGACACAGATACACCTTGAAGACGCTGTGCTAAGTGAAAGAAGCCAGACACAAACAGACAAAATACTATGTGATTCTGCTCAGATTCATAAAGACAGACGAGCAGAACAGAGGCAACCAGGGGCTGAGGGGAGGGGCAGTGGGGAGTTATCTTTGAGAGTGCAGAGTTTGTTTGGGGGGATGAAAAGTCATGCAGGTGATGGTTGTACCAGTGTGAATCTACTTAATGCCACTGAATTATATACACTGTGATTAACTAAAAAACAACAACAACAACAAACCCTCCCCCAAAACAAAAAATTGAGTTAGGTTAAATAAGCATTGGGCTTCCCTGGCGCTTCAGCTGGGAAAGAATCTGCCTGCAATGTGGGAAACCTGGGTTCGACCCCTGGGTTGGGAAGATCCCCTGGAGAAGGAAATGGCAACCCACTGCAGTATTCTTGTCTGGAGAATCCCCATGGACAGAGGAGCCTGGGGACAATAGTCGATGGGGTCACAAAGAGTCAGACACGACTGACTGACTAAGCACAGCACAGAAATAAGCATCATGTAGAATATGAAGGAAAATAGCAAATATGACCCAGCTCAACAGATAAATTCCACCAGATACTGGGGTCCCCCTGAATACCCTCTCCGTCTTTAAACCTCCATGACTAAAGCCGAGTGCGCCGCACATGACAAGCGGCACGTGCACTGGTGGAAGAACACATGAGGCCCTCGAGAAAAGAGAACACCGAGGGTGGGTACAAACACCTGACCGTGGGCCATCCCGGGGCTTGACACACTACAGCCTGAGCGCCAGACCCAGTCTACTGCCTGCCTTCGTAAATGAGAGCGAACCGGAACACAGCCGGGCTCATTCGCTTACGTATTGTCTGTGGCTGCTTCCTCAGTCCGACAGCACAGTTAAGCGAAGTGGTGACAGACACATGGCCCACAAAGTCTAAAATACTCGCTATGTGGCCCTTTATAGAAAAGGCTGGTCAGCTCCTGCTCAGCACCACACCCTTTAGAAGGGAAGGCGATTGCTACTGAGTGTCTACTGACACATTTACACTTTACCAGAGGCTAAGGAGATAGCTGGAGAAGGCAATGGCAACCCACTCCAGTACTCTTGCCTGGAAAGTCCCATGGACGGAGGAGCCTGGTAGGCTACAGTCCATGGGGTCGCAAAGAATCCGACACGACTGAGTGACTTCACCTCACTCACTTCATACTTTATCACTGGAGAAGGAAATGGCAACCCACTCCAGTGTTTTTGCCTGGAGAATCCCATGGACAGAGGAGCCTGGCAGGCCATGGTCCACAGGGTCGCGGAGAGACGGACACGACTGAAGTGACTAAGCACGCATGCAGCAAGGAGGTAGCTGAATAAGTCTCATCTCTATTCTCAGAAAATCATAATACAGCAGGTAAGACAAAAAGTATATACCCCAGCGAACACAGTGGGCTATGATAGAAAAACAAACACTACTGCCATAGCACATAAAGAACCACTGAGTGGAGAAGGAGTCAGGGAGAAGTTAATGTTTACCATGTGAAGCATTTCAGTAAAAAATGAGCCTTTCCTCAAAAGACAGAATCAGCTCATCACAGGCAAATAATAAAAAAACAGTTTCTAAGAAAAAAATCAACCATTAAACAAAACAAAAAGAGATGAAAATGACAACTAGAAAAAATAACTCACAATCCTGCACCTTTTAACATAGTCATCAACATTCCACCCAAACTCTCAAGTTCTAAGACACCTGTCCACGTGGCTCACCTTGATTTGGAAGATGTTGCTCCTGAACTACAGGCTCCTTTATTCAGATTAAATGTAACTGGAAGAAAAGAACTGGTATTTGATATATATTTGGGGAAAATTCTAGTAAAACATCAGGTAAGTACCACGAAGAAGTCACACAGAAATTCATGGACATTTTGAATAATGAGAGCTGGAATGCTCCTACCCAGAGATCATAAACTCCTGTAAAATATAATGAAGTGGTGCTTACAGAGCAGGGGGAGACCTTCACTGGATACAGCATGTGGCCTTGGCCCCTTCCCCACTCCGCCTCCCCTCTCCCCTTGGTAACAGGAATCCCATTTTGTTTCCGTGTCTGTAGGCCTCACACATAGCTTGGGGGATGCTATGGTCTGAAGGGGTGTGTCCCCTCCCAAATCCAAAGGTTAAAAACCTAACACCCAAGGGGACGGGACTAAGAGGTGGGACCTGTGGGAGGGGATAAATACAGTTCTTTGGTCTAAACCAATCAAAATCATTCCATTTCCTTTCCCAGTGACTGATTTTGAGGTGGACACGAGATACAGTCTGGCCAATGACATTCAAAAGGAAGTCTGCTGCTAAGAAGAAGGTCTTCTAGGAAAAGCTTACTTGCTCATAGGGGACTCCAGAAGAGAAACAGGCGCTCTGTTCTCCTCTGGACACGCTGGGTCTGCATATGATGGCTGAAGTGCTGGCAGCCACCTTGTGTCCAGCTGCTGAGAGTGTGACATCCGGAACCACCCTATCTCTGGGAGTCGGAGTCTTGGTATGGCAAAGGATTTCCTTACCGTTTAGGCTAATTTTACTCAGTCTGGTTATTTGCTGCTGAAGGCATTCCATCTAATTCACTGTTACCACCTTTTCATTTTACTAATGAGAATAAAGCAGTCCAGGTAGACAATATGTCCTGTTCCCAAACATGTTGCTAGTTTTTGGCAGGGCCAGGATAAAAGCATCCATTTTCAAACAGGAAGAAAAGTACCTTTTTCTTCGTCATTTTCTCTGCTTAATTCTGTAAAAACAGGGACTTCCTTAAAAAAAAAAAAAAAGAATTTGAAGGTTTGGTTCACAGTGCATTTACTAACACTATTCAATAGCCGTAAATTATAACTTGCTACCTAAAACAGTTAAGGTACTAAATAAGAGATTACATGTATTGTAAACATCTTCCAATAAAGACACTGTATGGGGGATGGGCGAGGAGCTGGAAACAAGCCACATGCTTCTCAACAGGAGAATGGATAAACAGACTTATATTCATAAAATGAAATGTTCTACATCATTCAAGAAGAGAAGGCAGCACTAACAGGAAAGGACACGGTGGACGACACACACAGAACGTTATGCTGAGCTAGGAAAGCCAGACACAAAGAGAACATGCCATCAATAAAAATAAATGAATGCATGAATACATAGATAAAAAGACAACACACTCATGATTCCATCCTTCCAGAGTTCAAAGACAGGTTAAACCAACCAACAATTAATAACAGTGTGTTGGAACAGTGCTTCCTTCTCTGGGGACAAGGGGTGCTGGTTAGGAATGGGCATGAGGGACCCTTCTAGGATACTGGAAATGCTTAATATTTCATCTGGGTGGCAGCCACATGGACTATCTACTTATCTATAGGTCGATCAACCCATCCATTCATCTAAAGACACATACATAAGTAAAAGTTGATGGAAGTGTAACCTTAAGATTCACGCATGCCATACACTTTATGTATGCTGCATCACAATAAGAAGCTTTTAACAATACTCAATGGCTAGTAGTTTCACATACACACTAGGCTATATTTTCCTGCTCTCACACATGTCTAGTATACAAGCTCTTTGAAGGCAGGATTTTCATCTTCTCTCCACTACTGTATCCCCAGTGCCTGTAAGAATGCCTGGCACACAGTGGTGACCAATAACTATCTGCTAAAATAAACGCCTTGATCTAGTTATTCTAACACCTGAAACAATTTTATCATGCCTTCCCTCCCCTGTTCACCTGGGTTTGACCCAGTGACTCCTCAAGACTCCTCAGCCTGGGGGCTGTATCTACCTTTAAATATTCTTGCGTCGCCCCAGGCTGGAGCAAGTGCCGGCCCTCTGTGTCCCCACACACTGTAGTCTTCCCCAGCACTGCAATGGCTATAATTGGTTGAACTGACCTGTTCATGTCTTCACCTTTAGGTGCTGACTCTATTTTAGGGGTGAGGAAACAGGTTTAGAAGATTACACTATTACATAAGCATGTGAAGTCAGGAAGTGACCCAGGTTTGTCTCCACTCCACAACCTGGGCTTTTATACCAGGCCACGTGCTTTATCCTACAAAATGCGGTTCAAGGCCTAAACAAATAAGTGACTGTGCTTCTTCAGACCTTTGTCTGTTGCATCTCTGGATGATGCCCACCTGCTCTTTCCCTTCCAGACCTCTTCTCACTTGTTCTTGAATAAATTTGGCGGTTTTTTCTTCATCATCGAGGTCCTGCTTCTTCTTTTTCTCTAGTTCCAGCTGTCGGCGGATTGTTTCAGGGTCCCTATCTATATACTGAATATACCAGCCTTTTGGTGTCTCATCCACTTTGCACAAACCTTAAAAAAAGTAATGGATACTCTTAATTTTGTACACAATCAAAGCTGAAAGAAAATATAAATGTGATCTGTCTGCAGTAATTACTCATTCATTCAAGCACACTCATTCAAACATGTTCAAATACACAAATTCATACAGTATGTGAATTTTCCATATTTACAGTTATGACATTTAGATTTTAATTGGAATACTTTCTAATATTTTTAAATAGAAAAAAATATTATTTTGGTTTCTGATTAGGTTGCGCCAACACATTTAAACAAGGGAAACATTAAAAAACGATTATCCTGCTTAATATTTATTCAACTGTGTCTAAGCATTTAACATCCACTGAATACATGATATTCCTCCTGACTTCACTAGCAGAAAACTTCCCCAGAAAATGGAATAAAGAAACACATTGAATAAGTAATACAATGATAAAAAAAATTTCTTCCTCTTTTCTTTTCCCGAATGTTCTATCCTATTAGAAATGGGAAAAGAGGCAGCAGATTTAAAATTTGCCTCAACAAGAGTTTGTGAAAGTGAAATGAATGTGGGGGGAAAAAACTAGAAGAGGACAGGTACTGATATTCAACCTAGCGAGTGGATGCTTCAGTGATAAATCTTGGCATGATCAAGAGAACAGCTCCAGACGCCCTTACACACCCGCAGCGCACAAAAGCAGCCCTGGAGGAGGCACTCCTCTCCACCAGTTTCTAACTGCCCTACTCAACCTCTTTTCCGTAAATTTACACAGAAAGTGGACAGAGAGGTCTGGCGGGCTACCATCCACGGCGTCACAAAGAGTCAGACACAACTGAGTGCCCGGCACATAGAATACAGGACCATCTTCTCCCTGCCCACAATGCAGCCATGTAACAACCGCTCACATCACCTCTTGTTCTCACCTTCTCTGCCCAGCCACTTGGTAAAATCCGTCAGTGTCTCCCACTGCGTGGCATTCATGTGGATGTGCTCCCGGTGGCTGATGTACTCGTTGTAAACAATGTTGTTGTGAACCCTCTTGGTGCCTGAGAACAAAATACAACAGGGCAGACCCTGAGCAGATTATAAGACTACAAAGTCACTGTGTGCACAAGACTTAAGGTGCTTACCAAAGCGTCTCCTGAGAAGTTCTAGGAAGTCATTTCGGAATTCCCTAATAAAGCAAGAAGGGAAAGCATTAAGGTAATTTCTACAAATATACAGCATCATCTTCCTGAAATTTAAGCCACCATACAGTTTGCATGAGCAAATGATATATGGAATATCTACGTGAACATCTGTTGTGAACCTTTAAACACTGAACAAGGGAAGAATCCTGCAAGATTATAGCTTTCAAGAATTCAAGTTAAAAGCTGGTTTGGAGCTGAAACTTTGTCTTGGTGAAGCAGGTACAAAGGGACCATGGGTCTCTGGAGAGGGTTCTTCATGAAGTTTCACTGCTTCATGAAGTCTCAGTGAATGTGTGTAGTAACCCCATTCTATCAATAACAAAACTGCCCTTTCCACGTGAAGTTGCCACTTAACGTGCCCCTCTGAGCTAAGCACAATGTTAAGTGCCGGACAAACAAGGTGAGTAAGATACAAATCCTCACTGAGGTCACAACCTAGCAGAACCATCATAACCACAACAGAAGTGAAACTGTTGCTTGGCTAAGCTAACCTGAAAAAGAGATGTAATAAGATATCACAGGAAGCCATGAGGGAGATGCCGGGAGGCAGAGGCAATCTTTAATCTGGGTGGTGAAGGACAAATAGAATTTTTACAGATGAAAAGGAAAAGAAGGCTGTTCCCAACCCCTACCAGCACAAAAACATGAAAGCATCACTTGGTATTAGAGAAATGACAGACAGGTAGACATGACAGTTATTTCAAATGAAGTATTCAGTATATATTCTTCTCAAAAATAAACAAAATGAGCCTGTTACATCAAGGAAAACAAGTGACAATATTTGTTGCCAATATAAAATCTGAGCTTCCAAGCAAAAAGGGAAACTTGGTAAGTTAGTATCCACCACCATGAATTTGACACATTTCCTAATACTTAAAGCTGTTTCTGACAGCACTGACTGGCATTAATGAGTATGATGTTATGACACTGCATAGTAGAACGTATCACTGTTCGGAATATCAGAATACCTGTGTACTGAAATAATAACTAACAGCTAATATTAATCAAGTAATGGGCACTCTTTTAAACACTTTAAAAATATTAATTCATTTAATCTTCACATATGTGAGAATTGGACCATAAAGAAAGCTGAGCACTGAAGAATTAATTCTTTTGAAAAAGACTCTGATGCTGGGAAAGACTGAAGGCAGGAGAAGGTGACGCCAGAGGATGAGATGGTTGGATGCCATCACCGACTCGATGGACATGAGTTTGAGCAAGCTTAGGGAGTTGGTGAAGGACAGGGAAGCTTGGCATGCTGCAGTCCATGGGGTCGCAAAGAGTTGGACATGACTAAGCAACTGAACTGAACTGAATCTTCACATAAACCCTATGAAGGAAAGACAATACTTGAGAAGATACAATATCTATAGACAAACTCCAGAAGTTCAGCCAAAGTCACTCAGCTCCTGAGTGGAGAGGCCAGGTCTGAAGGACTGAAAAGTCAGGCAATCTGATTCCAGAGCTATGCTCTCAGCCACAGCTCTTTTAGAATGAAAGACAGTTTTTCATTATGTTTGATGTGGAAGGAAGGAAAGACTGAATCATGAGAAATACTTTTTTTTTTTTAACAATTCCACACAATGATAAGTTGTCAAAAGAAGACAAAAATGGAGCATAAAGTTAATGCAGCTATCACATTAATTTGTAAGGAATAATCAGAGCCTCCAATATATACACTATTAAGCATCTCTTTAATGTCCAACTGAATAAAGCTTATGAGATAAGGATGGTGTTGAGTTACTTACTCTGAAAAATAATCCATAAATTGCTGAGGATTTTCTGAAGCCAGCAACAGCTGTCTCTGATGAGATTCAGACATACAATGACACTTAAAGCCATTCTATAAAAATGCAAAGGCAGTAGTTAAATTCTGATTTAGGTCATTAAAAGTATTTAATTAATAATAAAAAACAATAATTTAATAAATAGAAAATAACAATTTAATAAGTAACATCAATAACTTATTAATAAATTAATAAGCAATTAAACCATAAATAACTGCTCTTTGATGATAAATTATAAAAAATAATTAAGTCACTGGCTGTAGCACCCTGTTGTTTAAAAAAAAAAAAAACTTTATAAAGCTGAGTTTTGCAATCTTGCTAATCAAAGAAGAATCCCAGAAGATTAAAGAGACAGAAAAATGGCGCTTTAGAAAACAGACATTAGTAAGAAATATTACAGGGCACAGAAAGGAAGAGTGATTTCACGTTTTGACTCTAACAAATTGCTACTGGGCACCTACTTCATACAAAGTGTTAAGCAGGCATTTCGAGGCATATAATGAAGTAAAATGGGTCAGTAGTGAATTTCCATTAGGAAAAGTATTATATTGTCACTCACTTTCCTATACTTTACTCCTATACTTTAGCTCATTACCCAAAAGACACTATTTCCTAATATACATAATCTTTATCACACTAAATCTATATATTCTTCAGATGATTAAAAAAAATACAAGTTTTGACTTTGCATCTATGCTGCTTAACATCTGAACCTAATTCTTCACTAGTAAGAGACATGAGAAAGTGCCTCTCCTCTGTCTCCCCACCTCGGGAACAGCGCCGTCCTGACCTGCACCCAGTCCAGGACGCAGGACGGCCGCGCCCCAGAGGCCTCCACCTCCACAGCGCTGTGTCTGCTCAGCCCTCCTAATGACTCACCGGGTCCCTCTGCTCAACCCCCTTCCCACTGTCCTGAGTCCAACCTCAACCTTGCTTAGAGCAGCTTCCTAATCTTTTGTCATCCACACAAGCCTACACAATTTTTGCCAGGACCCAGTTTACAGAAACTACAAGGGTTAGAGAAAGAAGACAAAAGACAACCACAAGAAAACGTAATGGTTAAAACGGAATCCTCCAGGATCACTACTGGCCTAGTGTCTTCAAGTCAATGTCAAGAAAAACAAACAGGGGGAAGGAAAGGTGCTATGTCTCAAATTTAAAACTGAGAGAGAATTAAAACTCCTAATATACCACACCACTGAGACTTTTAGGGCAGTGAAACTATTCTGTATGACAGTATAATGGTGGATATTAGTCACTACACGTTTGTCCAAACCCACAGAATGCTCAACACCAAGAGTGAACTCTAATACAAAATATGCACTTTGGTGCTAATGATGCACGAATCGCCTCACTGATTGTCACAGAAGTACTATTCTGTTGCACCATGCTGACGATCTGGAAGGCTATACATATTGAGGGCAGGGTGGGTAAGAGAGATCTTTGTACCTTTCAAAAAATGTACTTCATTTTCGCTGTGAACCTGAAAAATTAGTCTACTTTTTAAAAAAGTTCTAATAACTAAATCCAATGTATTGCTTTTGACTGGATCTTGGTTTGAAAAATAACTGGGTTTTTTTTTTTTTTTTGCTTGTACTTTTATTTTATTTTGGTATAGTTGATTTACAATGTGTTAATTTCCACTGTGTAGCAAAGTAATCCAGTTATACACACACTTACATTCTTTTCCATTATGGTTTATCACAGGACACTGAATGCAGTTCCTTATGCCAAAAAAAAAAAAGTTTTACATAGCATTCATGGGAACAATTGAGAAAGTGTGACTATGCAGTATATACCAGGTGATAAGAAGAAATTATTTATTTGACTGCATTGGGTCTTAGAGTTGCAGCATAAGGGATCTATTTTTCCATGTGGCTCATGGAGTCTCTAATCACAGACACGTGGACTCCAGGGCTTGGGGGCTCAGTGATTGTGCTTCATGGGTTTAGCTGCTCCGTGGCACGTGGGATCTTAGTCACCCAACCAGGGATTGAACCTGCGTCCCCTGCACTGAAAGGAGGATTCCCTACCACTGGGCTACCAAAGAAGTCTCGAAGAAATTTTTATTAATTTGGTTATGTGTCATGACATATACTGTGACTATGTAGAAAAATATCCTAATATTTTAGAGGAGTATATTTAAACATTTCTGGAGTTTAAATGGATGAAGCACAAACTGGAATCAAGACTGTTGGGAGAAATATCAATAACCTCAGATATGCAGATGACACCACCCTTATGCAGACGACATCACCCTTCGCAGAAAGCGAAGAACTAAAGAGCCCCTTGATGAAAGTGAAAGAGGAGAGTGAAAAAGCTGACTTAAAAACTCAACATTCAAAATACAAAGATCATGGCATCTGGTCCCATCACTTCATGGCAAATAGATGGGCAAACAGTGGAAACAGTGGCTGACTTTATTTTTCTGGGCTCTAAAATCACTGCAGATGGTGACTGCAGCCATGAAATTAAAAGATGCTTACTCCTTGGAAGAAAAGTTATGACCAACCTAGACAGCATATTAAAAAGCAGAGACATTACTTTGCCAACAAAGGTCTGTCTAGTCAAAGCTATTCTTTTTCCAGTAGTCGTGTATGGATGTGAGAGTTGGACTATAAAGAAAGCTGAGCACCGAAGAATTGATGCTTTTGAACCGTGGTGTTGGAGAAGACTCCTGAGAGCCCCTTGGACTGCAAGGAGATCCAACCAGTCCATCCTAAAGGAAATCAGTCCTGAATATTCATTGGAAGGACTGATGCTGAAGCTGAAACTCCAATACTTTGGCCACCTGATGCGAAGATCTGACTCACTGGAAAAGACCCTGATGCTGGGAAAGATTGAAGGCAGGAGAAGGGGACAATAGAGGATGAGATGGTTGGATGGCATCACCGGCTCAATGGACATGAGTTCAAGTAAACTCAGGGAGTTGGCAATGGACAGGGAGGCCTGGCGTGCTGCAGTCCATGGGGCCGCAAAGAGTTGGATATGACTAAGCGGCTGAACTGAACTGAACTGATTTAAACATTTAGAAGTGAAATATCCTGATGTTTGTAATTTACTTTAAAATATTTCAGAGAAAAGGACACAGCAAAATACTTAAAATGTTAAATCTGGGTAAAGGGTATATGGATTTCCCTGTACTAGTTTTCTGTGTGAGAATTTTACCGTGAGTAGTAGTAAAGAGAACTAAAGAGAAGTGAAAGAGAAACACTGTTATCAGTGTCATTCAACGTGAGTCCCACCTAAAGGTTCTCATCCCTCACTTGCAGAAACACTGGATTACATTATTCCAAGTGCCCAGTGTTCTTCCTTTCTTACCCAATTCAACATCCAGAGAAACATAGGATCACGTCACTAGCCTGCTGTCAATTTTTCCAGGTGCTTTTATCATCCACCTAAATAATTGGAAAAAAGTGCTCCACAGCACAGTCTACAAAGCTTCTCAATATCTGCCCCTCAGCCACTTTGCAGATAATTCACTCATTTAAAACTCAAACAGTCTCACAAGAACGGACAATTACTAGTCCGTTTTCAAATATGTTTTCAAATATGTAAACAGGTGGAGAGAAAGCAAGTAACTTGTAAGGGTACATAGCTCCGCCTCCTGGTTCTGACTCCAGAGTCCACATCTCACCCGCAGAAAACATCCCAGACCTGGCACGTCGCAGGCGCTCGACAAAGGCTTGTTAGGTGACTAGCTTGCAAGGGCTTAGTTCTGGTCTGTACCCTGATTATGTCTAAGAGCCAAGCCAAGTCTGAGACGGGTGTTGTTATTCCAGGGCGTCCAGCGCCGCAAGGCTCATCCCGTGTTTCAGGACAGCCTGACTGACGTCCGTTCTCAGGGGGGGCTAGAAAACCTTTTCATTCTTTACTCCTTTTGGGGTTATAACCTCTTTATTCTTTATTCCTTTTGGGATTATAACCTTTCCATTCTTTACTCCTTTTGGGGTGATTGGACTGGGGAGGAAGGAGGTGTCCAAAGCCGGATTCCCCGCCAGGACGGGGGATTGAAGGGAGTGGAGTCCCCGGCTCGCCCTGCGCAGCCCTCACGCCTGGGGTCGGGAGACCCAGGCCGTCGCCGCGGCGTCGGGCACCTCAGCCTGCATCCCCAGTGGGGTCCCGCCGGAGAAGCGCGGGGGTGCGCGCGGGGCCAACCCGCGCCCGCTTACCTCGTCCCGGCACTGCTTCTGGCACATCTGGCAATACCAGCGCAACTTCTGAAGCCCCTTGGATTTGATCCTGTTGGCGATAGCCTTCGGGGTGAGAAAATCTGACTTCCCCATCGCGACCACCACGACAACAACCTTCCGGGGCCAGCGCCCAGACGACCGGAAGCGGAACAGGGCGGGCGGGAGTGGGCGGGACAAATACCACCCGCCAGTCGGAAGGAGGTGGGGCCTCGGGAAGCCGGCCCTGGACGCTCGCGAGGCTTTCCTCAGTCCGGCGGGAAGAAGCGAGACTCAGGGAGACCGCGGGGTGGGCGGGGCGCGTAACGCAGCTTCCGCGCACGCGCGGCGAGGCCTGTCTGACCGACCTTCAGCTAGGGCCGGCGCCACCATGTTCTCTCGGGCGGGCGTCGCTGGCCTCTCGGCCTGGACTGTGCAGCCACAATGGTAATGGCAGGTCGCAGCGGGAACGAGAGGGTTGCGAGGGATGGGAGAGCGCTGGTAGGGCAAGCGAGCGGGGAGGCGAGTGGGATGGAACCAGGGTCTCAGGCCTGGACAGGCCCCGGTCCCGCGGAGACCCGGGCAGCCCGGCTGCAAGAATCGCTCGGAACCGAGAAGGGCGCGCGAGGGGCAGCGGAGACTGCGAGGTGGCGCCTCGTCTCCTGTGACGGGCCGGGGTGGGGTGAGGGCCGAGAGGACTGGTCGTCAGGCACCTCGGGAGTGGACCTTGGCCGAGTCAATTGCAGAGCGGCCTTGGATCCCCTCAGCGACTAATTAGCTTATTAGGAAGACTCTGCTGCTCGCCAGGCGACGGGCCTCGGGCTGGGGAGGGCCCCAGGGAAGGTCCCGCGGAAGGTTAAGGTGTGCTTTTGTCCTTGACGCCGTTTGAAATCCT
Source organism: Cervus canadensis (assembly GCF_019320065.1). Taxonomy (NCBI): domain Eukaryota; kingdom Metazoa; phylum Chordata; class Mammalia; order Artiodactyla; family Cervidae; genus Cervus; species Cervus canadensis. Next base: position 7,248,433 of record NC_057395.1, on the reverse strand, counting down.
GCGGTGCAGAGGGCAGTGACTCCCAACCCGTGTTGAGCACCGATTCTGCAGCAGGCGCCTTGCTGGGCACTGGTGAATGAAATAAGTGCCCTCCTCGCCTTAAAAATATTAAGGCGAGGAAGGGAAAGATACCTTTACGATCTCGAAACCGTTGTGCCGAAACAGTAGCCCTGCAAGGTCATGACATCATCGTAAGGTCCCCAGTAGGAGGATAGACGGATTTGTAAGCGTCATCTGTTCATTGCTATGCAAGTTTTGGGGATTTTAATAAACGTTGATTTCTCCTCCACCCCCAGAAAAAGGCATGTTAGAAGGCCTGGCAATAGGCAGATAAACGTTGGTTGGTGGTGGTACTCTGGAGTAGGATGAAATGTTTTGAAGCTAGGCAGTCTGGAAGGATTGCATATAGGGTGCTAAGGGGATTGTTAGCTGTCGGCTGTGTGTTTTAGCAATTACTTGGTTTTACAGTATAGAATTATAAGAAGCCACAGCACTAGATGTTTGTATCCTAATTTATGAGAAGGGACGCTAATGCATTAATTAAAATAGGTATGTTTTCATTAAGCGAATAATTGATAAAAGATTTTCAGGGTAATGAAGTAATTAAATTTGATGTGAAAAACCTACACACAGATGTTAGTGCGTTTGCCGTGGAAGTCAAATTTTCTTTCCCCTAGTGTTGAAGAGTATTCATGGGGATTAAGGAGTCACCTTAGTTGGAGTCTCGCTCATAGGTTGTCCCATTTCTTCATCACTCAGCACACATTTGTTGGGTGCTTGCCCAGCACCAAGTTGACACTGGGCAAAGTGCTAAGATGTGGTGAAGAGCAAACAGACATGGTCCTGATGAAGCTTGTAGGACCGTGTGTCTGACATGCAGCAGTGGTCCGCAAATGTCAACTCTACTTCCTTCCTTCCTTCCCATCTTGCTGTGCAGGAATGTAACCTGTAAATATTTTTAGAACTTTAAGTCAGCCAAGTTGATCTTTTAAAAATGGACAGTTTCTGAAATGAGTACAAATTATTTTACCTTTAACTGTACAAAATCAGAAGAGAAAGCAATGGCAACCCACTCCAGTACTCTTGCCTGGAGAATCCCAGGGACAGTGGAGCCTGGTGGGCTGCCGTCTATGGGGTCACACAGAGTCAGACGCGACTGAAGCAACTTAGCAGCAGCAGCAGTACAAAATCACTTTTTAAAAACCTGTAAGGTCATTTGAGGATCCTTTAGTAAAGGATCATTTGAGTGTGCTCTCTGAGATGGAGAAGGAAATGGCAACCCACTCCAGTACTCTTACCTGGAACACCCCATGGACCTAGGGGTCGAAGAGTCAGATAGGACTGAGTGACTTCACTTTCACTTTCTGTCTAAGATAACTACTGTGGAGGGCAGGGAGCTTAATCTGGAACCTCAATCAGCAAATACATGTGCAAGTCCTGACCTTCATCAAGTTGGTAGGTTGTGAATATTCATCAGATATCAGTGTTCCACCTTGGAGAGCAGACTCTGTCCTCTTCCTTTTTTTGGTTGGACATATTCCATCACTCTGGGTGCCTGGTGTCTGTTTTGCTCCTGCCATTTCTTAGTCACTGTAACCACCTTTTGAATTCAGCAATTAAAGCCATTTTAATGTTTCATACTCCACAGAATTAATCTGAAAAGGAAGTACACCTTTGCCTTTATAGAATCAGGAAGAGGCATGTCCTTGGTTCTGTTTTGGTTAATGTGCAGTTTGTCATTGTTCCAGAGATGTTAGCATGAATATCACAAAGGAAATGGCAACCCACTCCAATGTTCTTGCTGGGAGAATCCCAGGGATGGGGGAGCCTGGTGGGCTGCCGTCTATGGGGTCGCACAGAGTTGGACACGACTGAAGCGACTTAGCAGCAGCAGCAAGTTAAAATTATTTTTAATTGCTTAGGGTGTCAGTAAAATACCAACTAAATTTTTGAAAATTAAACCTTTTTTCAGAAGCTCATTTAAGAAAATGAAAATAAGAAATTTGGTGGGGAGGGAGTTTCTGATTTTTCTGTGTCAGAGGGAAAATACGTTTCTATTTCTCAGTGTTCCACATTCTCTAAGATGGAACTATTTTATAATAAGAAACCAGTGGCCATAAGTGGAAATGTAGATGTTGAAAAGGAAGGGAGAAGGCGTTTCAGGGGAGAGAAGGCAGGCCTTCATCTGAAACTGAGATAGCAGATATTTACTTTTAAATGTAAAAAGCATGAGGCAGCAGTGTGTAGTATACCAGATGGAGTGGTGCCAAACTGCCCGGGTTTGAATCTTGACTACCCTCAGGTTTGAATCCTGACTACCTCGCTGTGTGGCCTTGTGCAGGTTACTCAATGTCTCTACCATTTCCTCATCTGTTAAATGGGGGTAATGTAGTGCCCCATTAATTGGATTGGTGTGAGGATTAAACGAGTCAGTATTTGTAAAGAAGTGAGGGGAGAGGGAGAAATGCTTCTGGGGATCCAGATGTATCCACTGAAAAATGAAAATGAATTTGTCCATACATTTTCTATCTATATAAACTAATGTGAGAAGGTAGAAGCCTAACGAGGATGGATCGTGGATGGTGGTAAAGTTCTGGAAGTCATTTGGTGGAGAGCCAGGGGTTGGACTTTAACCCCGGCATTCAGTATTCAAATTGCAGATACTTCATAATTTGTTAGTCAGCATTATACGCTCCTTAAAATTCTTCCAAGCTGTCTGCAGTGAATCTCGCAGACCCCATCCTGTACTGACTGGCTCCTTCAGTTTTTCTCACACTGCTGTGTGATCATAGGAGATCATGGCAGTCCCCTGTCTGCCTGTGCAATTTGCCCTCCATTGTACTGGATAAGTTTCTGGTCTCTTGGATAATCTCCCGACGATTTCTCAGGACATGAGACAATTTTCTGGGACACACAGCTGATTCAGAACTTCCTTTATCTTTTCATTTGCAAAAACTATATTCAGCGGAGTAAGCTCTCCCTAAAGAGAGCTCAGATCAGCTCTTTTTATTTTGTTTCTCTATTTTAATTTTTTTTGGGGGGGGGCATCAACCATCATGTCTGTGGATAGTTCCAAATCTGTCTCTAATCTCAAAATATCTCATATTTTCCCCAGATCTGGAGCACATTTCCAGCTGGTCCTGTAGTATTTTGTGCAATATCGCATTCAAAACTCATTATCACAAATGAGAATCCCCTCTACCTAGCTTTTCTGTTTTGGTTAAAAGACAACACTGTCCACTCAGGTCATTAAATTAGAAACCTTTGGGTCAGCTTGCTCTCAGATCTAGTCTCCCATTGCTTTGCCAACCTCTCGGTCCAGGTTCTTGCCTTCTTGTGTCTGGAAACTGCAAGCAGCTGCCTGTGGGGCCTCTGTGTCATCAAGATTCAATATCATTTTGTGCTTTTCATTGCTATCTGAGGTACTTTACTGAACAACTAAAGTTTCATCATTTCCCCACTATCTATAAAATAGTATCTAAACGTACTAACCCAAGCCGTGTCTCCAGTTTCAAAACTGGAGTTCCTTGGAATGCCCTAAGGCCTTCCTTTATGCACAATGTATAGATTCCTCAGTTCTCCCTTGGTGCTTTCCAGGCCAACAGGTGCTTGATGGATTTAAGAGCTGAAAGATGATGTATGTTTGATAACATGTTGTCTTCACCAGTAAGGGGAAGATCCTCTCATATTTAACTGTTACTATTTTTGACTTTTATGTGTTAGTGCTTTAAAGACTAGAAAAATATTTAATGTAAAATTTATATCAGTCTTAAAGTTTGCGTGAATCTTGTTTATGAGATAATAGTATGCTTCTTGTGATCAGAGACCAAGTCGGGGAGCAGAGTATCTGCTCCATAAAAGCTCACTGGATTGAGTTGGAACAGTTAAGAATTGGTTTAAATTCTACTTTGACATATGTGGTCATGTTAGAATGTATGATTGACCCTAAAGTGTTTTGTTATTTATTGGTGAAATGAGGAAGTCAGGAACTTGCTTGGGAACTGAGCAGTGCTTTTTAGAAGTGGTTCACCTTGAGTTTAAGAATAACTGGATAGCCTGACAAGGGGAAGGCCTTGTCTGTCATGGAAACAATATAGGCTAAGACATAGAGTCGGAAATAGAGCCTGTGTGAATGCCATGTGACCTCACTGGAAGCTTTATGTTAGGGCAACTAGAATGAGACCTTTGAAACAGGGCTTGGTATCCTTATTAGGGGGTTTATATATATCCATATATATTCAGAATCTTATATTTGATAGATTGTTTCTTTATGGGCCACTCTGTAAGTCCTTATATTAACTTTGGAAGTTTCTGGAGCTTTTTTCCCAAAAAATGGAGCTTTTTCCCAAAAAACTAAAAAAATTTTTTTTGCCATCTTTATTTTCAGGATCCAAGTTCGAAACATGGCAACTTTGAAAGATAGTAAGTACTTTATCTCAATATGTGAATTAAGAAAAGCTAAATTTTGCCAAATAAAAATACTTTTGAAAGTGTGCTGCTTTAGCCCATTTACATATTTGGTTAAAATGGGCAGTGAATCTATGTCTTGTGTCTGTGGCTTTGAAAAAAACCACTGTGAGGTGACACATGGTGGTTGTGCTTCTGTTGTCTGTAGAATGATGATAATTAGAAAACACTGTACTCTGTGTGGTGTGTAAAATGTTACGGAACTTGTTTTTGGTGAAAGCCATTTTCAATACCATTTAACGTTTTACATGCATAATTTACTGTTACATTGCTGTTTTTGCTTGCTGTCCAGATAGCGCAAGGTGTGACTTTCTGGTACTCTATTGTTAATTCTAATATTAAGCCTAGTTTGGCAGATGGTCTAACTGCTAGTTATTCTGCCTTGCAGTTTAGGAAAATATTTCCATAAATTCACAAATGAAATCATAACTCCTTTATCTTAACACAGCACTTCTGATTTTCAGTTACCAGGCGACTAAAATCAATCAAAAACATCCAGAAGATTACCAAGTCTATGAAAATGGTAGCAGCAGCGAAATATGCCCGAGCTGAGAGGGAGCTGAAACCAGCCCGAGTGTATGGAGTGGGGTCCTTGGGTAAGAGGGGCGTGCAGTCAGATTACAAAACCTTTTAAGCTAGAGATCGCTGTCCTGAGTACTTACAGCACTCATCTGTCATGGCAGCCCTGTGCAGGCGGGCACTGTTGGAGTCCCCGCTTTGCAGAGGAGAAAACCCCAGTCCAGTACAGTCGTAACTACCTGCGTGGCTTGGCATCCGAGCCTGTCTCTGTGTTCATCACCGTATGTGTTCATCTCCCTTTTAAAGTACTCTGAGAGAGTGTTCCTAGATTATTAAATATGCAGAAGAACGCGGGGTTTAGTGCATCAGACTCATGCTTGATTTTATCCTGTTACAGTGTGATGTGATCTTTTAGGACTGCAGGGTAGACTGGGGGTACCCTGCGGTGGAATTTGACTGAGCAGTCATAGGTATGACTGAGTACATGGACAGAGTGTTGAAAGATCAGCTATAAGGAGGAAAAAAGATATATCTGTATTATCTGTGTATTACACAGATCATTAATAATACACAGATTAATTAATTAATCTATGTTAGATAGAAATTACTTTCTGCAGTAGTTTTCTTGTGTTCATATTTCTTGAGCATGCATTCATACTGCTAATGAAAATTTTGTATGAGAAAATGATAGCGCACCATGCTTCAGTTGAAAAAAGACTCCTTGGTTTGAAAATGCCATATTGGGACCTCCCTGGCAGTCCAGTGGTTAAGACTTCATCTTCTGTGCAAGGGGTGCATGTTCAACCCCTGGTTAGGGAGCTTAGATCCCACATGCCCCATGGCCAAGAAACCAAAACACTGGACAGAAACAATATTGTAACAAAATCAATAAAGACTTGTTAAAAAATAAAAATACTGTATTTAGTTTCACTTAGCATGTAAAGCAGAGACTTGTTCCGTTAGGTTTTAGCCATCTTTAACAACGCCAGCTGTTTCTCTTCCGGGTTTAATGAAGAAATTGACTTGGATATCTGATTAGAATACTTGTAGTAAAATATTAAAAATTCAAGTCATGGCTGCCAGCTAACTTCTAAGTCCTTCAAACTGAAAAAATACTAACTGCTGGATATTAAATGGCTAATCTTTAAAATACTTAAGAACTTTAAATAGGAATTTTATTTTTATGTTGTACAATATAAAACATAAAAAGAGACTTAGAAGGAATATTCACTTCCCTGAACTTTGGAGTTGAGTATGTACCTCTCTCCGCCTTTCATGGAGGGTTCTCAGGTATTGAAATTTGAGAGTCCCTGCTCTGACTGAAGAAGGTTAATAGGAATTTCATTGAGGTGGGGGAATGTGGCAGCCACGAGGATGCAGTTTGCAACTAGAGAGCACAGCTGCTGAAACCATGCTGTGTTTGCACGCGAGACATGCTTCCCACGAGCTCCTCCTGACAGGTGGGGTGCTCGGGCTGCGTGTTCTGTGGAGACCTGGGGCTCCCTGGCAGCCTTGCTGAGCTTCCCCTCAACTGCTCTGTAGGCCAGGAAGCTGCCGCCTCACCTTTCTTCCCACTGGTCAGACAGACATCATAGTGTGATGGCTCTCCTGACCTGCTTCCTGTGTCTTCTCTCAGGCATTTTCCCAGTAAAATCCATGTGTATTAAACCCTACTTGAATCCCTCTTGGCTTCTGCTGCTTTGAAGACCAGACCAACAGAGTGAGACTGTTAAAAGTAACACCCAGAATAAAGTGGCCTCCATTATTTTAATGTCAGTAGTTTTCATAAAAGCTTGCTGTGCAGATTATAGGAACAGTTCAGTAAATATTTACTTTCTGCTTTCTTGGTTGTACTCTGAAGATTTTAATTATTTAAAAATTTGGTAAGCCTAGATAAGTTGTCACTTCGCTAAGTCTGGCCTCTTTACAAGCTCTTTGATTGTACTAGTGATTTCTTTTAGTCAGTCCTTAAGATAATTTGGTGTTTAGGGACCTCTTAACAGAGATTTAGACCTTTATGGTTTTCAGCCTCTTTGTAAATAAGTGCAAAGATACTTGATAAGTTAAGGCATCATTTTGTAAAGGAGGGGTTATTGCTGTATTTAGTGTAATTACACCTTTTTTTTTTTTTTTAGCTCTTTATGAAAAGGCTGATATTAAGACTCCTGAAGACAAGAAGAAGCACCTCATTATCGGTGTGTCCTCAGACCGAGGGCTCTGTGGTGCTATTCACTCCTCGGTTGCTAAACAGATAAAAAGTGAGGCGGCCAACCTTGCAGCAGCTGGGAAAGAAGTTAAGATTATTGGAGTTGGTGATAAAATCAGGAGTATACTTCACAGGTAGTATAAATATATACTGTTTATGTAGAAGGCTGCAGGCGTTGAGTAAAGGGCAGTTTCTTTGATAGTTTATTTAAGTAAGGTGTCTTTTTGGTTGCCATTTTATACACACGGAGAAGCTTTGTTTTGTTTGGAGTTTTGTTCCAAGATATCTTAGAATGTGTAGATTTCCCTTGTTTTTTTACTTGTCATTTGCTTCTTCTTCCAAACCATAAATGGAATACAATAGGAGTATCAGAAGCTAAGGGCTTTTTTTTTTTTTTTAATGAGGACTCTGAGGAGTTGTCACGGCCTGGAAATGCCAGAAATGAAAAGCAGTTAATTAGAATTGGCAGGAGAGGAGTAAAGGGCAGAGAGAGATGTAAGGTGAGAAAGGGTGATTGTGAGTCCTCAGTTCTAGGCAGGCACTGAAGGACGGGTGATCATAATAAGGTAGGGGGCACCTTAGTTCAGTGAACACCGCGTTCTCCACTCAAAAAGCACTTGATTCATAGAGTATTTTTGCCTTGTTCCCTGTGCAGAAGTATTCCGCTCAGCCATTACATGTGATCTCTTCGTTTCCTCATAGGACTCATTCTGACCAGTTTCTGGTGACATTCAAAGAAGTGGGGAGGAGACCCCCTACCTTTGCGGATGCATCGGTCATTGCCCTTGAGCTGTTAAATTCTGGATATGAGTTTGATGAAGGGTCTATCATCTTTAACCGATTCAGGCAAGAAAACTGTTGAAATCCAAGCTTTTTTATGTTCAGATTTTTTTCAATTGAGTAAATGTCTCCTTAATAGTGTGAAATTATAATCTTGGAATTTACATTTGTTTTTGCCATTTCTAGGTCTGTCATCTCCTACAAGACAGAAGAAAAGCCCATCTTTTCCCTTGACACCATTTCAAGTGCTGGTAAGTATATTTTGTATGATGAGTATTTTTCCTATGAAACGAGAGATTTACACATTGAGGAACAGTATTTGTCAGGGTGGCTTTTTTTCAGCAGTAGCAAAAATGTTGAGCTATTTCTATCACCATTTATTAGCAGCTTCCATGAAACCATAAAACATTCATTGTATAAATAAATACCCATTGAGGGCCAACCTTATATATGAAAGTCATCATTGCTCGGTGAAGCATTCTGGAAATAATACTCAGGAACCAATTTCATTTTCTCCTCCTACATATATTTCTTCTGTTCTAAGAGGTACACTTTTTTTAATGTCTCTAAAATTGAGGTGCTTCTACCAGTCAGTAGCACGTCATTTTTAATTGGCTGTGTTACTTTATTTGTTCATGGCATATAAAATAGGAGTTATGCAATCCTCTGCATTTTAAGTCAGTGAAATGCAGCCCTGTCTCACTTTATACCCTAATGAAGACTTTTTGAATGTGCTGCTAAATTTCTAATTGCTGAAATGCAAAGCAGCCTCTGACTCTTTGACTCGTATTCTCAGTAAAACTTGCCCTCCCTCATTGTCCTGACACTTTCAGATTTCTCCAATAACCACATGGTTGAGTTGGGATTTTTATATCACACTATACAAGCCTCATTTCTTTCCTTAATTTCTTTATTGAAAAACACGGTCCCTGACTGTCCGATGACTTAGTCCAGGGCACTCTGCTAGATGCTCTCCAGAGGCCTTATACCCATGAAGTGTAGAGCTTTTACTTTAAATGTCAGCCTCTTGGGTTTTATGAAGTTAAGCATTTGAAGTAGAATACCAAGTGCTTTGTTTACACATCATGTTTTACTGAAAATCTGCTATAATCTATAGTATGGAAATAGATGAAGCTTTTAGAACTGTGTCTTTTAACCAGTCTCACATTGACTTCTCTGTGATTATAAAGGAGTTTTGCACCAGGAAGCTTCTTGATTAAATCAGTCTTTGCATTTCAGAGAGCATGAGTATCTACGATGACATTGATGCTGACGTGTTGCGGAATTACCAGGAATACAGCCTGGCCAACATCATCTACTACTCCCTGAAGGAGTCCACCACCAGCGAGCAGAGCGCCAGGATGACGGCCATGGACAACGCCAGCAAGAACGCGTGTAAGCGCCAGCACAGCCCTCAGGCCGTTCCCTTGCTGAGGCTGCACGGAGGCCCTCGCTCATGTCAGGGTGGTAGCAATTCTGGAGGAGGAGCAGGAGAGCTGGGGTCTGGTCCTGGGCTCTGCCACTGATCCTGTGAGGATATATCTCCATAGCATTTTTCAAGAGGCTAGTTATAGTACCTCAGAGGAGACAGAATCTTATTTTTGAATTAAACAACTTACATCTCATGAATGACTTAGTGAGCAAGGTATTCTTTTCTGGTTTTAGATCTTGTTGTCTAATCTTCTGTTTTGTTTGTAGCCGAAATGATTGACAAATTGACTTTGACATTCAATCGCACCCGCCAAGCTGTCATCACCAAGGAGCTGATAGAAATCATCTCTGGTGCTGCGGCTCTGTAAGTAACTGAGCGTTGCCTTCAGCATTCTTGTCTCATAGTGCCTGCTCGTTTAACCTTGGCATGTTTATGTCCCCTTCTCCCCTCCAATTTTTTGGTCTGTTACAGAAAAAAAAATGATCCATTGCTTAATCTTGTTTCCTTAATCTTAGAATATAAAGATTTGATGAAGATGAGATCTCTAGAGTATTTTTGATTGTTTTAGCTGAAACATTCAGGCTTAGTTTATGAGTTACTGGTTTTCGGTTTGATTTTATATAAATCTGTAAATTATTGAAGGGTGGTAGGGTCAGGACGTTTTTAACTAAGTTTTCTGTATCAGTACTGTCCTTTGATAGTTCTTAAAATACCGCTTTCCTCAAGAAAATGTCTTAGATTTTTAGCTCAGGTTGTTTAGCTAGATATGTTAATGTTTGTAACCACTGTCACAGTAGTGGGAAATCTATAAAAAATGATTACATTGAACACCCATTACATGCCTCATACAGTGCTAAAGGATGGGACCCTTTGTCCCAAGGCGTTTACATCCTAATAGGATAAGAAAACATGTAGACAATTGTGCCAAAAGATAAAACGTGTAGTGAGTTATCTTTGACTTATTCTCTGTCCTCCTGCTAGTTGGTCACCAGGTTCTCTAAATCTTACTCTCTTGTAAATATCCCTTGACTCTCTCCCCTTTATGCCCTCTGAATGCCTTTTTGTCAATTCTCTCCCAAATTAGAAAATATATTTTTTAAGTGGCACATACTTTTTCCTGAAATGTCATTCTTTTTTCCCCTGCACCCTTAATTCTCCACCTGACTAACTTCTGTTTGTCCTTCATAACGAAGCTGGGGGACTCCTTTCCTCCAGAAAACCCTCCTTCGTGGTGTGAGTGGGGCTATTTCCCGTGATTCCCTCCATCACAGTGCTTATACCATTTTATTAGGAACTGCTCTTAGGTTTGTCTGTGTCCTGTGGCTTGAGAGGGGCCGTGTCTCATTTACTTTTGTAGCTTCATCACCTGGCATGCACTTCCTCAGTAAATATTTGTGGAGTGAATGAATGATGTGCCATGAATGTATTAAGAACTGGAATTTTAGAAGAGACAGAACACTTTACTGAATATATGAATATGTGGGTCCAGGGTTAAGACTCGGGGAAAGGTTCATCGCTAAGGTGACATAGAAGTTGGTCCTTTTCATCTCTGGAGGATGGAAATGGGCAGGATTCCAGAGACACACATAAATTGTTGAGACCATTCTGTCAGTGTTGGTTGGATCCATCAGCTCTGCTGTCCTAAACAGTCTTCTCTTGTTTTGCTTTCAAGCCTGCGTTTTAAGCCATCTGTCCTCCTGGTCACTACTGCTGTTAGCATCAGCATCCAGGCACTGATGAGTGGTCCTGCCACTTACCAGCTTGATAGACGTGGTTAAGATGCTCTCCCTGCGACACAGTTGTTGTCTATGACATGGGAGCTAGTATGGGGTTAAGCGGGTGTGTTATTCACGTCCTCCTTGCTGTACATTCTACCGCTTCTCCAGTGGCAAGTGTGCCGAGGCCTGGGGAAAGAACTGCACTCTGAAGGTCTGGGGGCTGTGAGATGAGAGAGCCAGGGGAAAGAAGAATGGATGCTCAGAATAAATGGAGGCTACAGCCTCTGCAGCGTAGAGGACACGGCTCTTGATTAGGAATGTGGGGACCTGACTGAAAGTAGCAAATGCAGAGAAATGAGGAGGAGATTGGGACATGAAGACTGAGAATTTTAATTAAAACAGTTCAAATAACTGGAAATTGACTATTCAATTTTCACTTTCTAGAAAGGCAGGCTAAATCCTTTATTAAAGGTTAGCTGTGCTAACCTTAATAATCCTCACAATGGATTATTTATATGAAATGAACTTGCATGCTCTGTAACCTATCAGCTCTTCTGCTTAAAGACTAGTATTTAATACAAACACATTTGGCTATTTGGTAATAAAAGGCATGAGTAAACCATATTTGAGGTGCCAAGTGTTAGCTGCTAGCTTAAATTAAAAAAAAAAAAAATTATACTATGTATAGCAAAGTTGTGGTTTAAAGTGTGCTTTCATAGTCCTGCCTACTTGCATGAACATGGTTTTATTATTTTAACCAGATTCAGATCTGTAATGTTTCCTAACAATTAGTGACTCTGTTTCAAGTATTGGTAAGTATTTATGTGATATACTCAAGGTAGTGAATGAGGAAATGGGCTTTTCTAGTTGGAAATTGTACATGATTAACCAGCATGGATTGCTTCCTGACCTGCTTGTTTTCTGTTTGTGTTTTTCTTCTAATATAATAACCCAGGGACTAATGAAAATCAAGTTTCATCTCAGACAAGAGGTAAAGTGGTAATATTTCATACCCTCCCCCCTGTCCCATCAGAAAAGAAACGCAGTCAGAGAGAATTGAAACTAATTCAGCAACAGGGAAACTGATTTCTTGGGAGATGAGACTGGCCGGCCATTAGAGCATCAGTCAGCTTGTGGGAGCAAGTGGCTGATGCAAGGGGTCTTTTTTTTTCCTTCTTAAATATATTAAATAAACTACAAGGATAAAGAATCAGCATTCCTTTGCAGTACTAAAAACAGGCTGGTGAAGAACAGTGGTTCTCAGACTTCCTGGTCTCAGAACCCCTTGATGTCTGACTCCACAGAAGACCGCTCAGTTCTCTCCATTTCTGTATTCATTCTGTTCTGACATTGCACGTCATGTAGGTTCTGGAAAATTGCTCCGTGTACTCTTGAGAATGAGAATAAAACAGGCAAGCAGCATTGTTATAGAAATTAGTTTTGCCCTCACAGACCCCATGAAAGGGTCCCTAGACCAAAACTTGAGTAACAGTTTATCATGTAGAGTCAGTTCTTCAAGTCCCACTTTAGATACATATTATCTCTTGACATGTTTAATTTCCACACATGCAAAAAATTGTTTGATTTTTATTTGTTGTATACTTTTATTTTTCAGGTAAAGAAGAATTCAGCAAGCTGATTTTGTTTTTAGCTTACTGCTGTCCTTGTCAGAAGAATTTGTTGGTCCATTGTTCAGATTACTAAAGACAGCAAGATATTTGTAAATTATCTTACAATAAATGACTCAACATAAAATCACTGTTGTTTTTTTATTATTATATAAGAAAAACCATTTTCAAAATGAGATCTAAAAACACTTCAAAATATTAACATTCTTGTATTAAAATTTCTTAGCAAGAAGCTAGTTGAAGAGGCTCTTGTGATTTTTTGGTTTCCTAACAGCCATGGAAAGCCTGGCTTCTGAGGGGTCGGAGTGGAAGGAGGAGATGCCAGCCACACCGCCAGCCCAGGCCTCCCTGCCTGTCGCCCTTGGAGACCACCAGTCCTTGAACCACCGGTGCAAGGAGCAGTGCCGTGTCCGAGAGGGCGGACAGTTCCAGGGACATACTAACTCTAAGTAAATGTTTAAATCTTTACCAAGGACTGAGAAACATTTCAGCAGGATTCTCACTTCACATTCACACTTACATAGCCATTAACTTTGGGCACCTGAGCTATTGTACAGAACGAGCTGGCCCTGCCAAAATGTTGGGATTTTTTTTTCCTATTTAAGAGGATTTATGGCTACAGTCCATGGGGTTGCAGAGTCAGACATGACTGAGCGACTAACACTTTAACTTTTTTAGGGGTTTTTTATTGCAAAAGTAATACAGGAATTACAAAAGATGACATAACTATAAAAAATATACATAAAGCCCATCGTCAACACTTTAATGTATATTACTCTCTTAAAACCATTAAGAAGAAGGTTGCCAGAGGAAGATAAACTGAACAGAATCTCAGTGTCATTTTCTAGCTTCCCTGAAATGTTTTAAGAGCCATTTTGATTTCTGAGTTTTTGTGATACTTGTTTTCCTCTGAAAATCTGTGTTGCTCTGAAATGTTGCCACGATGATTGTTAATAAGCATCTTTGGGCAGGTCTCTGCACATTTGGATGAATACTTTTGGGCACTTAATTGGAAGTGGGATCAATGACTCAGACTGTGTATTGGGTTGGCCAAAAAAGTTCATTTGGGTTTTTCCATAAGCTCTTAACATGGAGCATAATAAACTTTGGGGCAAATTGGGTTAGAATCCTAGTTCAGCCCTTACCAGCTGTGTGACCTTGGGTGAGTTAATAATCTTTCAGTTTTATCATCTGTAAAATGATTAAAATAGGACTTCGCTCATAGGGTTGTTATGAGGACTATATGAATCAATATTGGCAAAATAGAATCTGATGTGGGATGAGTGCTGTAGCTGTTTAAATGTTACCTGATACACTTAAGTGATCATCATGTTTACTGATGTTCTGTGTGTTGGCACTCTTAAATTCTGAAGATATGATAATTATACTCCTCTATAGGAGCTTACAGTCTGGAGCAAAGACAGATAATGAAAAAAAAAAAAGGGTTTTGGGTATAGTGAAAGTGTTTGTCGCCCAGTCCTGTCCAACTCTTTGTGACCCCATGGACTGTAGCCTGCCAGGCTCCTCTGTCCATGGAATTCTCTGGGCAAGAATACTGGAGTGGGTTGCCATTCCCTTCTCCAGGGGATCTTCCTGACCTGGGGATCAAACCCACGTCTCCTGCATTGCAGGCAGATTCTTTATCATCTGAGGCACCAGGTAAAAAAATCCCCCAATGAGGACTTCCCTGGCGATCCAGAGGTTAAGACTACATGGTTCCACTGCAGGGGACCAGGGTTCCATCTCTGGTTGGGGAACTAAGATCACATGTGTCCTGTGGCCAAAAAAAAGACTGACAATCGGGCTTTTTTAAAATTATGAAAATACTGAGAACACTTGCAGTACACATAAAACTTGAATATAGTATTTTTTTTAAACATCCACAAATCAGTAAGGCAAAACCCACGTTTTAAAAGATGAGTTGAAAAAGCTCATTTTAAAATAGATGAATTTCCAGGGAATCATGGCGAGAATTCTGAAAGATTATATACTATATGATTCCATGTATATTTAGAAATGGAGACTAGTAGTTGTCAGAGATTAGAGATGGAGTAATAGGAAGGCTGGGATGGGTATTAAAGGGCAGTGAGGAAGATCTGCGTATTAGACAAATAAAAGACTGGGACCTCCTATAAAGATAACTGTCCTGGACTTTGCAAAAAAAGTAGATGTAATGAAAGACCAAACAAAAAACCAACAAGCAAAAGACATAAACAACTGGTGGGATTGGCCTTACCAAGAGAGCAAAACGAATTTGGTGGTGCTCCAGTGGTTAGGGCCCCAGTGGCTTTCACTGCCTTGGAACTGGGTTCGATCCTGGTTGGGACTGACTAACCTGTAAGCTGCTTGGCACGACAGAAAAAAAGAACTAAGTGCAATGAATGAGTCTTGAATAGACCAGAGATTAAAGAGAAAAAAAAAGCTATAAAAGACATTTGGGAACAATGGTAAAATTTGAGCATGCATTTCACATTGGGTCAGGTTACTGTATCAATCTGGTGTTTGTTGTATGTGATAGTTGGATGGTGGGGTAATGGAAGTTGAGATACACGTCAAGGATCCCCCCTTCAGCTGGACTGACGGAAGTATTCCCTTAGCTTCGGAGAATTCAGGCAGCACACAGCCCTCAGCTGTCAAACCTCATTGGAACTGCCTCAGCCGGAGACCACCTTGCCCACAGTCATGGCCCCACTCCTGGGCAGCCCACACCCATGGGCTGATCACCGTGGGAGTAAAGCCATGCCCTCTTGCCTCAGGACAGTTTTAAAGCTCTCTGTGGAGTTTGCTGAGGTCCTTCCCGAGGATGGGCTGCAGCTCAGCATCTCCCTCCCCAGCTGAACTCCTTCTCTTCATCCAGGCAGTGAGCTCAACAGCACCCCTACGCTAGTCTCCATCTCAGACCCTGCTTCTGAGATCTGTCTCAGAACACACCTCGGGGGTGGGGGCGGGTCTGACTTGGGACTGTGCTCACAGGAAGGGTTTGAAGGAGCGGATACTAGGACAGGACTTGGGAGCTGGCTCAGCCCCTCGACCACCACAAAGACTGCCTTGGGAGTGGGAAATGGAACACAAAGAGCCCCAGGCCTGAGGCGGATCCCGAACGTGCAGGTTGGTACAACCCCCACGCTGGTTCCCTGGCTTCTGGGTAAGAACTATGGCAGTGGGAAGGCGGAGGACAAATTTTTCAGACTGGTCCAACTGACGTAACAGGGCTTCCCTGATAGCTCAGCTGGTCAAGAATCTGCCTGCAGTGCAGGAGACTCCAGTTTGATTCCTGGGTTGAGAAGATCCACTGGAGAAGGGAAAGGCTACCCATTCCAGTATTCTGGCCTGGAGAATTCCATGGACTGTATAGTCCGTGGGGTTGCAAGGAGTCGGACATGACTGAGCGACTTTCACTTCCATTCGGGTCGGGGGAGGCAGAAGTCAGTGGTACACTTAAAGACTTAAAAGAAGTTGGTGTGTGCGCACACTCAGTCGTCAGTAGCTCAGTTGCATCCAACTGCCATCCCTTGGATAGTAGCCTGCCAGGCTCCTCCAACCATTGCATTTCCTAGGCAAGAATACAGAAGTGGGTTGCCATTTCCTTCTCCAGGAAGGAAATTCAATCCCAACCCAGGGATTGAATGTGTCCCTTGCGTCTCCTGTATCGGCAGGTCGGTTCTTTATCACTGAGCCCTGGGAAGCCGAGGGGTTGGGGGAGGGGCAAAATAGGGGAAAGGGATTCAGGGGGACAAACTGCCAACTATGAAGTAAAACACAAAGATGTAATACAAAGCACAGAGAATGCAGTCAATATTTTACAATAACTGATGCCCAACGTGATGGTGTTGTAAGGTGGGGACTTTGGGAAGGTCAGGAGAGTGGAGCCCTCATTAATGAGATTAATGCTGTAATAAAAGAGATCCAACAGAGCTCCCCGGCTCCTCCTACCTTGTGAGGATACAACCTGAGAATTCTGTGCCCCAGGAGAGGGCCCTCACCCGACCATGCTGCACCCTGATCTCAGACTTCCAGCCTCCAGAACTGTGAGAAATAAATGTTTGTTGATAAGTGACCCAGTCTGAATTACGGCAGCCAGAAGGGACGAATACTGTACAGACTATCTTAATGCACTGCCCACTCCCCTGAAGGACTGAAGGCTTCCATTTCCCTGGAATTGTCCCATATCACATGCTCTCCTCAGGTAATCATTTGCTAAAATGGGAATATAAAGGTCCAGTCCCTTTGTTCCAACTCAGGACAGAGGCGAAGGGTCAATCCCAAGTTAGACTTCCTTATGGGATTGCCCGAGGTCCAATGAAAAGTGCATTGGAAACCCCTTTCCTTGAACAGGGGTAGACCCTAAGAGCACTCGGTAAACCTGCAGGTCAATCTCCACCCCAGAACTGGAGAACTGAATCCATGACACGGTTATAGAGGGGAATGTCCATCTCTGGGGAGATACATGCTGGAGTATTTCCGGGTTAAATGTCAAGATGTTTGCAATTTACTTTCAAACTCTTCTGAAAAAAAAAAAAAAAAAAAAGCTCTACATGTGTGCATGTATAGATATATATAGTAAATGTGGCAAAATATTTACAATTGGTGAATCTAGGTGATGTGTGTACCTGTGTTTGTACTTCTGTTTCAGTGTTTCTGTAGGTTTGAAAATGTCCAAAATAAAAGATTAAGGGGTTAAAACACACAGAGAGGCGATATAAGAGATGTAAAAGGAGTTTCCAGAAGTATTAAAGGAACAGAAGAGAGAGTTTCAAAATTAAGATAGTGTTCAACATTATCAAACGGCTACAAAATGGTCAAGCAAGGATAGGACTGAAAAGTGTCCCAGAGATTTAGCATCCAGAAGGTCCTTGATAATCTTGGGGACAGAACTGTCGGTGGAGAAAAATAAAGGCACCCTGCCGCCTACTATATTGCTCATTGTCTGCAGGTTGTCATTTAGCTGCAGTATCATATTTTCCATTCTGTTGGTTTTCTGGGACTTCAAAAAAATGAATATTATGTTCAAAGTTCTGGAATGGTCCCTAAAAGGAGAAGGTAGAGTCACGGAGCAACTCACAATTTATTGGAGAGGCACATGAACTCAAATACTAAATGCACTGTGATAGGTGCAAGAACAGAGGAACACAGCCTAGGGAGGAGGGGAGGGGAGGGGAGGAAGGAACACTCCAGAAGCTTTTACAAGAAAAAAGCAAAAATGGGTAAAGACTGAGTAGGTGAGTCAGTACAGCCTGGCTTCCTATAGGCTGAATCTAGCTTAAATATGGGATTAGTCTGGCTTGCGAATGTATTCCCAGGACTTCCCTGGTGGCATGTACAGTGAATAACAATTTGCCTGCCAATGCAGGCAAAATCCCTGGTTCGGGAAGATTCCAGATTCCAAAAAGCAACTGAGCCCATGAGCCACAAGTACTGAGCCCACTCTCTAGAGCCCTAGAGTCACAACTACTGAAGCCCAGGCACCTAGAGCCTGCGCTCCGCAACAGGAGAAGCCACCCCAATGAGAAGCCCACACGTCACAGTCAGGACCCAGCTCAGCCAAATAAATGAACAGAATAAAAGATTTTTTAAAATGTATTCTCAATAGTTAAAAATATTGATCGAGCTGCTGCTGCTGCTGCTAAGTCACTTCAGTCATGTCCAACTCTGTGTGACCCCATCCCTGGGATTCTCCAGGCAGGAACACTGGAGGGGGCTGCCATTTCCTTCTCCAATGCATAAAAGTGAAAAGTGAAAGTGAAGTCGCTCAGTTGTGTCCGACTCTTCGCGACCCCATGGACTGCAGCCCACCAGGCTCCTCCGTCCATGGGATTTTCCAGGAAAGAGTACTGGAGCGGGGTGCCATTGCCTTCTCCATTGATCGATCACAAAACCCTGATTTCCTGCAGCTCCTTAAGATCTGGTAGCCCTTACCTGGAGCGGAGAGAGAATTTAGGGCAGGCAACAGTTCTTCATACACCCAGCTTGATTTAAGGACT
Source organism: Cervus canadensis (assembly GCF_019320065.1). NCBI lineage: Eukaryota > Metazoa > Chordata > Mammalia > Artiodactyla > Cervidae > Cervus > Cervus canadensis. The sequence goes on along the minus strand of NC_057395.1, from coordinate 7,229,702 downwards.
TTGACCTCCGTAGGCAACTGAGTCCTCTCTTCCTTTGACAGATCCTAGACGCTGATGAAGGGCACACTGGCAAACTCTCGCCCACCAGCATGCCACCCGTTTTTGTAAATAAAATTTCATTGGAACCAGGGCTGCGATTAGAAAGAGGTGACCCGAGACAGGAAAGGGGCAGGGTAGTAGTTCGGATTTTTAAGTAACTGTGTTAAAATACTAGTAATTTTCATTACATTTTCTGCTGGCCGCTTAAATTGTATCCGGTGGTCAGTGCCGCACAGGCCACACCTTACACCCCGCCCTATTGTAAAGGGCTTCGAATGACATGATTAACAGCTTGGACCTGATTTAATCTATACAACGGTAAACAGATTTTTTTTTTTTTTTTTTTAAACAGAGGCGGGATTAGATCCGCGACTGGAAGTTTCCACGCCCCTAAATCCCACCCTTGCACTCACAGCCTCTCGGGTTCTCACTTCTCTCTAACACCCACATCCTGGCTCCTTCTTCGGCCCCCGAACCGCTGACGGTCCCCTCCCGGGTCCCCTCCGAGCGAGTGGCCCGAGGAGGCCCCAGGCACCTGCCTCCTCTGGCCCATCCTTCACCTGCGCCCCGCGCCGCGGTTTCCTGCATCCTTCCAGGCCCGAGAGTCAACACCGGGACCATCGCTCTGCTACAACGGGGCGGAGCTTCCGCATCGGCCCGCTCAGCACTCGGCTAGTGCTGCCTCGCCCCGGCGACCATCCAGCGGGAGGCGGAGCGAGTCCAAAATGGCGGCTCTCAGGCTGGCGCGCTCCGTGCTGCTGAGGCTTTGAGGTGGTCGCCGGGGGTCTGGGGGGGACGATTTCCCCGCCGCGGAGGCCCTGGAGGATGAATCGGGGGCCCTGCTAAGGCTAGGCGGCGGAGGTGGAGAGAAGTGGCGGCACGGACTGCGGTGGAGTCCACGGAGCGGGATGTGCGAGAGTTACTCCAGGTCGTTGTTGAGGGTCTCGGTGGCGCAGATCTGCCAGGCGCTGGGCTGGGACTCGGTGCAACTGAGCGCCTGCCACCTTCTCACGGACGTGCTGCAGCGCTACCTGCAGCAGCTGGGACGGGGCTGCCACCGGTACTCGGAGCTGTGTGAGTACCGGGCTGGGTACGGGAGGCTGTCTGGCCGGTCACGAGTGACACCTCCGCGCTCCCCTGTGCTCTCCCGGCGTCCGGGAGGTGTTGGTCCTTCGCTCTCACCCCGCGATCGGGTGTCTTCTCGGCCCCTGACGCTCCTTCGCTCCCACTGCCCCTGGAAACTCGAGTCATCCCTCTGCTGCCTCTTCGCCTGCCGCTAACTTATCCCGCGTGCAGCAGGAGCCGGGTCCCCGCTCCCAGCTCCACACCCTCTGCCCTCCTCTCTGATCTGATCATCGGCCTTAATCATCGTCTCCTTTGGCAGCGTGCAGAACCCCCTCCAAAACGCCTTACAGCCTCTGTTTGGTCCTTTCCCTCCCCTTGCCCGCAAACTACTACAACTAGTTGTCACAGGCGCTCCGTCTACCGGCCGTTTCTTACAAGCCTGGCCGTTCTTCAGCTCCTGACAACACAGACTCGTTGACAGCTCTGCTCCGTTAGGGACACTGCCTCTTCTTTCTGTTTCTGTTCGTTTCACGGACAGCATCTCTGCCAACTTGGTCAGTTTCACTTATGTTCACTTTCATGTACATCTCAATTGATTTCCTCCTCTGTATTTTTATGTCAGTGGTTATCAAGAGTGTGGTAGAGAGATCATAGGCAGTTTACAAGGTTCCCCAGGTAGTCTGGGCTACAGCGGATGGTTTTTAAGTGAATTATCTGGTAGTATCTGTTCTTTCGTGGCTCAGTCGTGTCTGACTCTGTTGCGACTCCGTGGGCTGCATCCCACCAAACTCCCCTGTCCATGGGGTTTCCCAGGCAAGAAGACTGAAGTGGTTTGCCATTTCCTTCTCTAGGGGATCTTCCCCCGCCCAGTGACCAAACTGGCAGTCTCCTGCCTTAGCTGGCTGATTGTTTACCATGGGGCCACCAGGGAAGCCCCAGGAGTATCTATAGCTGGTGGCATTTATGAAGTTGGGGTGCAACACATCATCTCATTTATGGGAAGTCTGTGTGTGGAGAGGGAACTGACTCTCATTGACGTTTCAGGGACTTATTTTTCAGGTGGTGAGCTGGAGAACTGGGTAAAATGTTTCACTGAACATTTTGTTTTGTTAAGGTGGTTACTCCTCTGAAAAATTGACACACATGGATACACTTTACTTCTTAGGTACCAAGTTCCATTCCACCTTCCATAGTGCTATCAGAATAACCTGTTAGTCACTCCATAACACAACTCTGATTGTGTCATTCTTAAAAATATTCCACTTAGTTACAGACTGGAAATCTAAGCTCTCTAGCAGCACATGCTTTCCTTTGTGAGCTCACATTTTCTTATCTTCTGCTGTACTGTCATCCTCAATCTGCAGCCATGCTACTTGCCTTTCCTGAAAACTTTAAGCCCACCATTCCTGCCTGCGTGCTGTTTCCTAGCGTGTCTTTTGCCCCCAGAAGTATGATTTCTGTTTTGAGATCCACTTAAATCATTTGCTTTAGGAAACTCATCATATCTCTTCTTATAATTCTGTGCATATTTCTGCCATGTTAACTGAACATCTTGTTTGTTTTTTAAATATATTTATTTATCTGGCTGTGCTGAGTCTTAGTGGCGGCACACAGGATCTTGGATCTTCATTGAGGCTTTTGGGACCTAGTTCCCTAATCAAGGGTGGAACCTGGGCCCCCTGCATTAGGAGCTCGGAGCCTTAGTTACTGGACCACCAGGGAAGTCCCTGAATACCTTGTTTTGTAATCATCTGTGTATGTCTCTCACCCTCTCCTCTTCCCTCCCCAGGAGACAAATTTATTATATTTGTATTCAGTAACCTAGTACAATGCCATAATATAATAGGCAGCCAGGAGATACTTGTTGAATAAATATCTGAACTGATAAGCCACTACCATAATAACTATTTAGTCGTTTAACATTTTGTGTTTTAAAAATGTGTATTTTTGGACCGCTTGTTTTCACAGCTGTGTCAGATCTGAACTTGAAGCTGCCGAGTGGCTCTCATTCACTCTTGTCTTGCACGTGCACCGCCAACACACTGCTCTCTGCTTTTGCTTCATTTTCCTCCCTCCTCCCTTCCTGGCCCTTGAGTGAGTTTACTGGTACGGTATGCGTGGTCCCGGTTATATTTTTTGCTCCCAAATTCCCTAAATGAGGACGGATGTTCTGTTCCTTTAGGTCAAAATATCCCCAGAATACATAGTTCCCTTTCCTGATTGACACAGAACCAGCTAGGTTCTGGCACTGTCAGCAGCCAGGTATTCTAGGGTCATCGGGTGAGCCTTGTTGATAATTACCCAGTCTCTGTAATGATTGTCTTACTTTTAGTGAGAATAGGGTGATCAGGTTCATTACTCCCCATTGTGATTTGGTGACTTTTCAAAAATGCTACTTCCTGGTATACTTAACTGGTTACAGACTTTTCTAGGTTCCTTTTTCTCCACTATTCTTATTTCAGACTGGAATTCTGTAACATCAGGTCCCCGCTATGCAATCTTGTCTTCTGTTTCTTTATTTCTTTTGTCTTTCTGACACAATGTCTATTGAGCACCACTTATGTATGTGCTACCTGATGGAGACGTGGGATTACTTAGGCATAATCCCTGCCCATAAGCTGTGTACAAGGGTGTCGAAATGTCAGTAAAAACAAAATGATGCTATTTGTTCCTTTTTAAAAAGATGCTCTTTCAGAAAGGAAGTATCGGAAGTTACTATTAATTCAACAAATAGTACATTTAAAAATTTCCCAAAGGGAACGGTTTACCAAAGCGCTCAGGAGCAGAAGTTTCCGCATGCACTCTATTATACATTAAACAATGTGTGTGTACGCTGAAAGTAGCGCGCGGTGTCGGCAGTAACTGCAGGAGAAAGACAGAGACGGAGAGACGCATGCGCACTCTGGGTTCCAGGGCCGGCTTCACAGAGAAGACGAGACTTATGTTGAGGCGTGACGCACAGTGGTGCGAGGTGGGGAGCACGCCAGGTAGAAGACAAGCATAAGCTGAGATAACCAAGTGGGATTCAGTGAGGCGGCCAGCTTGGCATATGTAACCAGTTCATTTAGAAGGTGCTAGGGAAAAGTGTTAAATGGAGAGAAATCAGGTGAGGGAGGGACTTCACAGATAGAGGCGGGAGACGCTGCACACTTCGGAGCAGGGGGTAGGGGCCGCAGGTGATGCTTGAAGACAGTCGCGCTGTCGGTGAGATGCGCTAGAGATGCACTGGGGAGGGCTTGGAGCTCTGCCGAGACGGGGAGAGTGGGAACCCAGCGAAAGGAGAAGTGCTGAAAGCCGGGGCCAACAAGGATGGTGCAGGGGGAAGGACTGGAATGTCTTGGGCTGAAACTGCGCAAATGTGGAGGAATTCAAGAGGATCACATTTTTTTAGAGTGAGAAAAGAATAGTGCTTTTAATGAGGATCAAAGAGTTGAAAATGCCTGCCTGTCATTAAGGGGAAGAACAGGTACTCATTTTATGTATTCTCTCTTTCTTATACATCATAGAAGTAACCTATACTTGTATAGAAATTCAGAGTACAAAATTCTTGAAGTTAGATGTGAGTCTCATGCCTCACTTCTTCCCTTCCCCTGTCTGCTGCTTTCAGCCCCGTAAACTGTTAAAGTTGAATGTGTATCTTTGCAGAAGTTTTCTGAATGAGTGTTAGCAAGCATGTCTCGTTTTTGCAAACTGGGTATTATTCTTTTCTATTTTACATCATGATTTAATTTCAGGCAAACTGAATTTGATATGATTATAGGATATTACAGTAAAAAAAAAAGAAAGAAATAGGCTATCGGAAATCTGGAACTGGAATTTTCATAGAAGTTTTAAAAGGTGTAGAGACCTTAAGTTCTGCTAAGGGCAGGCAGAGAAGGAACTTCCTTTTCTAAAGAGAATCTCACTATATATAATGCTTTATCATTTTATCTCTACCCATTTTATATAGTATCTTCTAAATACATTTAAAATGTGTATTTAAATTGCCTATATCATCTAAGTCCTGTCAACACATTTTCTTAGATTTACAAAAATTTGATTCAGTGATGTAATTCATTGATCAGATGTTTATGGAGGGCAGCTGTATGCCAACCACTGATGTAGTCTCCAGCACTGTATTAGTAACAGAGAAAATGGAATGGACGTTTACCTAGCTCAGCATTCTGCATATTTGATAAGAAAAATAATAATAAACATTTACTTTGTGTCAGCCACTTTACAGGTGCCGTTGACCATCCTTGAGTTACTATTGACATTAGTTTTGTACTGGCTGGTTGTCAGTGTGAATTGTCTGTGCTGTTCTGGCTGGTCATCAGATTGTATTTAAATCGACTTTCAGAGTCAGCTTTCTAATATCTAAACAGTTCGACGTTCTGTTGAAACTCTATTCAACTCTTTCCAATAACTGAGTCCTAAGTATATACTATATTTGTTTCTGAGTTGTATATTTACCTAATACTTTTTCTCTTAATGCTTTCAAAGATATTCATGGAATTTTTCTTAAAATAATTTGCTCTGCTTTTGACTTTGTTTCAGATGGCCGGACAGACCCAATTTTGGATGATGTTGGTGAAGCTTTCCAACTCATGGGGGTTAGTCTTCACGAACTAGAAGACTACATCCACAATATTGAACCCGTCACTTTCCCACATCAGATCCCTTCGTTTCCTGTTAGCAAGAACAACGTTCTTCAGTTTCCTCAACCCGGAAGTAAAGATGCCGAGGAAAGAAAAGAGTACATCCCCGATTACATGCCACCCATTGTGTCTTCTCAAGAAGGTTTGTGGGAGTTTTTGTTTCTTGCTTATGTATTTGTAACTTATTTAATGGGTTTTTAATCTGCTTAGGTTTTCTAACTGAATTTAGAAAATGTTATGCTAACATATAAATTCTGGAAATGCAATAAAAATATTTTAATATTACTTACAAATTGTTCCAACCTTAAAGACAACAAACTTGCAGCCAGCCTCAGCAGGCAGAGCCCTGGAATCATCAAGGCATTAATTTCCTTTGTAAATTTTAAGTAGGGGAGAACCGAAGGTGACTTCAGAGAGAAGCCTGTCAGGAGACGTAGTAAATGAGAATGGGATATTCAGTAAATGAGAATGAGATATTCAGTAAGTGAGAAAGGCTTTGAAGCATAAAATTGGGGTGGTTGTCCCCATTTACTGTAGATGTGAGTTGGATGATACTGGAAACAGTGGGTGAACATTCACTAATATTATGTAGATTTATCTGTATCTTTATGATGAGTAGAAATATTTATGTTTGGTCATACAGAATTTTATTGCAAAAATAATACCTTCTCAGGCATAGTCAATCCTTGAAGAGTTCCTTTTTTCCTGCATGATTTTACATGTTCATCTTTTATGTTCACTAAGATTCTAAAGAAATACATATGTAGTTTGTGGTCTCTAATGCAGGTACAGAACATTTTTTGTTAAAAAATAGAAAAGTTACAATATCTTTCTTTTTTAAAATTCTAAAACTGTAGATGTGCTTCAGGATAATGCAAATGATGGCAGAAATAACTTTATAACTTTTTTATTACTGTGCAGTTCAGTGGCTTTTAGTGCATTGACACTGTTATGCTACCAGCACCCCTGTTCATCTGCAGAACATTTTCGTCTCTAACTCTGTAACCATTGAACAATAACTGCTTATTGCCCCCTCCCCTCAACCCCTGGCAGCCATCATTCTATTTTCTGTCTACAAATTTGACTGCTCTAGGTATTTCTTAGAAGTGGAATTTTACTTATCTTTTATCTGGCTTTCTTCACTTGGCATAATGTCTTCAAGATTCATCCATGTTGTAGCAAGTGTCAAACTTTCTCTCCTTTTAAAGGCTGAACTATACCTCGTTGTGCATATTAAGCCACATTTTGTTTTCCATCGATCTTTTGATGGCTGCTTGGGTTGTTTCTTCTGCCTTCTGGCTCTTGTGGATGGTACTGCTGTGAATGTTGCAAACACTTGATGCCCTGCTTTTCAGTTCTTTGGGGTCTCTACTCAGAAGAGGAATTGCTGGATCGTATGGTAATTCTGTATTGTTTGAGGAACAGTTTAGACATGGAAAACTGTCGTAGCTGTCTGGTTTGAGTCCCTTGGAAAAAGACGCTACTTGACAGCTTAGCACTTTTCTACTTAAAAGTTCTTAGAGGTTTAATCCTGACTGAAGGCAGCAGTCAGTTTCACCAGTAAATGTGATACAAAGCATGCCTTCAGTAGGTGTTCTTGAATCGAGTTTAATTAAGCGTTGTTTGTAGGGTCTTGCCTGTAGAAGTTCCTTGTTTCTCCTCCTTTCCTGACTAATGGTACATTAACAGCACGGCTTGGAAATCTTCACACTTGGATATCAGTCATTCCCAGTGTTCCTCAGTAGCTGCTAAGAATCTGTCTCCTCCCCACCTTTGAATTTATTTGTATTTGTAACCTTTATTACCTTGGAGGAAGTCTTACTGTTTGTAACCCCTTGTGTAAAGGCATTCTGTTTAAACCCCTCATTCCCTAATGTCTGTGTTCTTGATCTTAGAAACTTATATTTGTTACAGCTTCTCTAAGCATATATTTACTTTAATAACAAATGAATTTCAACATTAACATCATCAAAGGAGGGTTTCTTGGGCTGAGACCTGGTACTAACTGTGTTGAAAAGAACTCCTCTTCATGAAAGTAGCATTAAGTTAGCCTTGATGTGTCCTCTTGTACTTTAAGAATAGCCTTTGTATGGCTCTGAAATTTTTTTTAGATGAAATGCCACTTAGAAGTATACAAGTACCTTTAAAATGCTATTTGGAAGTACACAAAATTTTAAATTGTGCTAAGAAAACATGAATGGTCATCAAATGCTGGGAGAGAAGGGAAGGCATTACGTAGGAGGAAACTGAAGGAAAGACACTGTTGTAAGGAACTGGCACATTAGTGATTCTCAGAGTGATATGTGTATCATTTCAGCAAGTTAAACCCTGGTAAAGTGTAACAGCAAGACTATGTGTGTTATCAATTGGCATGTGTTTGAGCTGGAACTACTGTCTTCTCCATATAAAGAGTTATATAGTCCACTTTCTCTGTGTACTTTGGAGCTTTCTAAATCTATTTTGTAGTTTTCATATCATTTTGCCTCCCATTTAACCTCCTGTTTAGTAGTTAGATTGTTTAAATTTTTTTCTGTTTTTTTTTTTTTTTAATTTGAATTCAAGTTCAATTAATCTCACTTCCTGGTTCACACACAGGTTCCTCTCTGGTCATTGCATGGCCTGCATTTATTAATTTAGAGAGTGAGTTATTTTTAATAATTTAGAGGGTTAATTATTTTTAATATTTAAACCCTGATGAGCTTACTACTCAGAACCAAAGCTAGGACTTTGATTATAATCTATGCTTACCTTCTTGTTTCGTTTTTATGGCACGCAAATTATACACAATGAAATTCTCTCAAAGTGATATGGTTATCATGTTTAAATACTGCCAAGGAAATGTAGCTAAGATAGCAGATTTGTACTGGGTAGTGAAGGAGAGTGAAAAATGATTCAGTGATTTTAGCTACTGACTGCTCTCTGAAATTACGATAGTAAATTTTTGAATTTCTCTTCTGGATTATTTGAAGCAAAAGAAGAATCTTATGTTATTTGAAGTTTCTGAAATAGAAATTATAAACATTCTAGGAGGAAAATAATGTAAGCCTTGACCACTTCTTTTTCCAGCTAACACTTGTCGATTTTCTAAGGAGCAGAAATACTGCTGATTCATATGATGTGCATATTGTTCATAAGGATATAGTAATGATAGGCAGTACAATAAGATGCTTATTAAAACCTTTTATTCAGGGAAAAGAACATAAAATACAGTCCTGTGGTTACCCGGTTTTTAATACAGCCACACAAGTCAACTTAGTAAGTCATGTACAACCTGAAGTCTTTTCTTCCACTGGCACAGCACATTAGAAGGTATCTGGTATTCTGGTTAGTGGTGCAGTGTGGTACAGATGTGAACAACTTTGATAGTAACATCTGTTCACCAAGTTTCTTGTTTTATTTTCCTAAGAGCCACAGGCCTGATCAGACTTTGGTCATAAAATCTTACTAGCAAAGTTCTGTCATGGGGCTACCCTTTTATCAGTCTTTCAACTTGGTTTATGTCGAAAAAGCGTGTGGGGACTCCGCCTGGTGGTCCAGTGGTTAAGACTTTGCCTTCCAATGCAGGGGGTGTGGGTTCGGTCCCTTGTTGAACTGTAGAAGCAGCAGCCTGGGCTTCCTGGAGCCATTCAGATGTGACTCAGTTCGTTACTGAGTTCACGGTCTCACGGAGTCACTTTACCTTTCCCAGTGTCATTTCCATCGTCTGTCAGGCAGGTATATAATACCTGCCAGGAGAGTGATGGGAGGACTGAGGGAGAGCTTCTGTGAGACATTTATATAAAATAGGACAGTGCTTAACACGTAATAACGCATGTTGGTCCCCTTCCCATCTTGCGGCTTCACTCTTGAGGAATTTCCTTTTCCCTTGAAGGACAATATACATTTGAGGAAGTGATTCAACAATAAGAATAAATCTAAAACAGTGTTAATCACATGCTTAGGGGCTAAGGAGACACAGACTTAATAGCTGGGCTGGAGTGTGTGCTTGATGGAAGAGCTCTCTGATTGTCAGCTGTGTGAAGATGGGGTGGGAGAAGATGAGAGATGATTTCCTACCTGTTATAACTGATTATGTGTTTACAAGTGAAACCTCTTTGAAAGGATATTATAAATGCATATCTTGCGTAGACTGTTAAAGTTCTGATGGCCAGTACCCGGTGTGTTTTAGCCAAGAACACTACCCACCCGCCAGCCCGCCATATGTATTTTCAGATTCACACCAGTAACATATTTTTCTTTCCTGTTTTGTTGTACCAAGGAATGTGTGAAAAATAGTATTCTCTTCCAGAGTCATTGTTTGGTTCTCAAAAGTATGGTCAGTAGATCACTGGTATTCTAGGTGATCTGTCCATAATATTTGAGAAGGAAAAAAGAAATAGAAACCATTTACTCTGCTTTACTTATTGCAGTAAACTTAGCAACCTAGCAAACTTGGTCAAGATACTGTGATGTTGCTACTTTTAGGGTTTTATAAAATAAGTTAACTTTCTTTGAGTAGATTTAGATTTATAGGAAAATCCCGTACCCAGTTTCATGTAATATTAATATATTACTATGGGATATTTGTTATGGTTAATGAACCAACGTTGATACATTATTATTATGCATTATTAATGTCCATTATCTGTAGTTTTTACCTAATAACCTTTTTCTGTTCCATCCGTATGCCCATAACTCTAGTTATCATGTCTTCTTAGGCTCTTGTTGACTCTGACAGTTTTCAAACTTTCCATTGCTGATGACTGTGACAGTTCTGAGGGGTATTGGTCAGAGGTATATAGATGCCCCTCTGTTGGAATTTGTCAGGCTTTTCTCATGATTGCACTGGAATGACAGGTTTTGGGGGAGGAAGACCACAGTTGTGAAGTGCCATTTTCATCGTATCTTATTAAAGGTACATCCTATCAACGCGATCGATCACTGTTGATGCTGACCGTGGTCACGTGGCAGAGGTGGTCTGTCTTGGTATATCCACTCTGAAGGTACCCTCTTTTCCCTCTTCCCACACTGTCACCTGTGGAAAGAATCCCCTATGCGTAGACCACTGTTAAGGAGTAGGGAGTTATACTTCCCCCCCCTTTAAAGGTGGAGTATTTCCACAAATTAAACTCTTCTGCAGAAATTATTTGGAATTCTTCTCCATTTGTCTCTTCTCTCCCAGGGCTTATTTTATGAAGCACTTCCAAAAATAAACATTTATAGGTTCAAAATAATTTTAAAAAGTAACACAAGCATGTTGGGGGAAAAAAAATACTGTCCAAGTATATTCAGTATAAAATGAAAGGTCTTCCTCATTTTCCTCATACTCTCGTTCTCCAAGAGTAATGTGTTTAAGGTGTGAATCCTTCTAGGTCTTTTAATGGGAAGTGTTTTGACTCAGGATGTGTGTCCACTTCAGTTCCTATCATTTGTCTCTCGAGCTGCTGCTGTCTGACTTCCTCCATCCTTCTCTTGAAGTCGCTCTCATTGAGATCACCAAGTACCACCTGACTGGTTGACTTAAAGGCAGTGTTTATCCTTATTTACCGATCTATTTTTTTGGAGGAGTGGGTATAGCTTAGTGAATTATTACAAAGCAAATACCTTTATAAAGGGCTTCCCTGGTGGCTCAGTGGTAAAGAATCTGCCTGCCAATTCAGGAGATGCAGGTTTGATTGCTGGGTTGGGAAGATCCCCTGGAGAAGGGAGTGGCTACCCACTCTAATATTCTTGCCTGGAGAATCCTGTGGACAGAGGAGCCTGGCAGGCTATAGTCATGGGGTCATAAAGAGTTGGCTTAGTTGGCTTAGCGACTAAACAAACAAATACCTTATAACCACCTCCCATTTCAGTACCCAGAACTTTACCAACCACTCCAGAGCCCCGCCGTGTGCCCACCCCTCTCTTTTCCACTCTTCTCACTTTATTATAGGGAATACTGCTTTGTTTTTCTTAATAGTATTATTAGTCAAATGTGTATCCCTAGATACTTTAATTTCTTTTCACATCCACCAGGTTTTTTTTTTTTTTTTACTTCTCGTATCTTTTAAGTTTCTTTTAGTCTACAGGCCCCACTTCTGGTTCCCTGCCCCGCCTGCTCCCTTCCCCCTTACAATGCATTGTGTTTGTTGAGGAGCCTGGGGTGTCGGACTTTTAGGGTTTCCCACAGTCTGGATTTGCTATGTACTCTGTACTGTCAGTGGTGCAGTTCAGTATGCTTCTTTGAAATTGGCAGCACGGATCTATAAGGACTGATCAGACCTCATTTCCCTGCCTCTGGCAAGACAGATGTGGGTTTGTACCTATAGTGTAAGTTTTTGAGTTAGAGTTTTAAAATATATGGGTGTCTCCAGCTTTGCATTCAGCCCTTAAGCAGAGGTGCATATATTTCAGAGTGGTGAGTAGAGGTTCCAGCACACACAGCTGTGATGGGCTCCACTTTACAGTGGACCAGGCCAGAATTCTCTTCTGGTTGAAATGTTTTTCCTTTAATCTGTCTGGATTTATAAAAATAAGAGCTCAAAAAAAAAAAAAAAAAGAGCTCACTTGCAATGTTATAATAAAATCGTTTGTATGCTTCTAAATAAGCAAAGTATTAATAGTATCTAATGCCTTAGGAAAGTTCAGCATTTGGTATTTTATATACCTCAACCACTACATTTGTCTGTTTCTCCCTTCCATGATAGAAAAAGTATTTTGTTGATTTTAATAAAATTTTAGAAATTTCAGAAATTTCTAATATCCACAGTTAGATTTCTTGGAAAGTTTCCTATGTAGCGGAGGGAGAGCTTGAGAGGTGAATAGGGCAATAGATGTTACACGGCTGACTTAGACTAAGACCCCAGTGTGAGTGCTTTTGTCGTAAATTAGGATTTATTCTCTCTTGCTTTGCTGAATTTGAATCTTATCTGGGACAGTGCAGTAATTGCATTTTATTTAACTAATTAGCTGCTATGGCTGCATGGAGCTTTTCTGTTTCAGATAGAATAATACCAAGTTATTTGCTTCACTTACAATGGTGGTATATCGATCTTGTACCATTGGTGCTAAAAAAAATTCAGAATCGTCTTTTCATTTATTTATAACTGCTTAATTCGGGAGATACAGGGGTGTGTCTCCAGAAAGGGCCAATTTTTGCCTTCCTAGAGTTTCTAATCTAAGAGGGGGTGGCAGAAAGACTGGACTAATATTTATGTATGATTTCAAATTATGCTGTAAGGAATGAAGGACTTGATGACTGTGTTTTAAGTGGCCAGGATACGGTGACGGTGAGGGCGGAGGGTGGCTTTGAGAGAGAAGAGTCTGGCTGGAACTTGGTCATCCAAGGGGGAGGTGATGGGGCCTGGATTCTGACTGGTGACACCATCGGAGGAAGGACCGTTTTATTCCTGGTGCAGACTTTAAACTCTGCAGTCTAAATAAGAATATTGATTTCTTTTTTCCTGTGGAAGGGATTACAGTTCAGTAGGTGGCACTCTTTCCTTTTCTGTTAGTGTTTGATATCCAGTTAAATGCCCCCCAAAGTTTTTAAAGTCTTAAGAAAAAGCATATAACTTAAACCATAGGTGGCTTGTTTTAGAAAGAAAGACAGCAGCATTGCTAATAATTTATTGTCTCTGGAACTTTGTTAGAGCAGTTACACATGAATATATTTACTGTTTGTTTTAAGGAAACTTTTGTATCTGGCCAAGATTTCTTTTTATCATTTAGCAAAGACCTATATTATCCTTCCTGAAACTCTAGCTTTTCTTTTCAAAAATTTTAAATTATCTGTAACTACCTTTCCATCTGTTTTGATTTTTAAACATCTTCAAAGTCCCATTAGAAGATACTTTTATGTGGGCATATTTTCCCCATTTTCACTTTCCCCTTGTGTATCCACCCATTTTTCATTTATGAAGAGAAGTTTTGGTTAATTGACATAGTTAATACAATTTGTGTCCTACTGTTGTTTGAAAATTTTATAAATCTTAATTATGTTGAATTTTTTCACAGTGCTTTTCAGGTTTACTATATCCTTCTACTTCTCTGTATATTCATTCTGTTAGTTTTTGGAAGTTTGATATTAAAACTACAACTAAAAATGTTAATTTATCTACTTAAAAAATAATTGTAATATAGAGTGGAACTATATGTAACCTTGTTCTGTATTTTCCAAGTCTGCTGTAAATGTGTTATCATACCTTCATAATTTAAAAAAATAAAAATTAAAACTCTCTGATAGAGACCTGAAAAAAACTCTTCTTAATTCAACATTATTTATATTCTGCTTTTAAAACTTAACATTCTATCATCTTTTTTCCTAGTTCCTATTTTTATATTTACTTTTTTTTTTTAAAGAATGTACCATAATTTACTCAACCAATCTCTTTAATTTTAGAGACTTTTACTGTTTTTAAGTATTATAATTTTGTCTCAAGTGTCTTTGTACATATTTTTCTTTTATATTATTTTTTATGATAAATTCCCAAGGGAGGAGTTCTTAGATCAAAGGTATGCACACATGTATGGCTTTTGATATTACACACTGCTTTCCAAAAGAAGTTACCATTTTATGATGCTTTTATGATCATCATTTTATGATGATTTTTACGGTCAAAAATAAGTTTTTGACCATACCAGTATGCTAGAGGTCTCACCGGAATTGAATTTCAAAGTCTGTTTTTTAAAATTTAGATTAAAATACATTTGTATTAATGTATTTAAAATGGTGGGGAACACTTTTGTTTTTAGGTAAAAATTGGGAACTAAAAAAAAAATAATCTCCAACTGGAACATGTAACAACTGTTACTATGATGTAGTCCTCAAAGTGTGTGTGTTTACCTGTGCCCATTTAACATAGTTTAATTACAGCATAAATTTTTATATACTGTACTTTTTCATTTAATTAATTCACCTACTATGTGCTAGCCATCAAATAGTTTTTATTTGGAGACGGTGGCAGATGTCGGCGTGAACAGGAAATGTATACGATAGATTCAGAGGATTTGGTGTGGGTTTGTCGTTCTGTCCTTGTGTTAGTAGGATGGGGGTGTGGAGATGCTGCAGGTTTGTTAGAGATTTTGATTTGTGGTGCTTACTTAGTGAATATCTTTGAGTATCTGCCCCGTAGCAGTTAGCTGTTCAGCTATAGAGTGATGGTTGAGAGGTCTGGTCTGAGATGAAAGATGAAGAGTATTACTTATTCCATGTTGCTGGATAGTCTTTATAACCATCACTTTATTTTATTTATAAAATTTTTTGACTGCACCACAGGCTTGTGGGATTTTTAGTTCCCCAACCATGGATCGAACCCAGGCTCTACTCAGTAAGGGCGTGAAGCCTTAACCTCTGGCCCCCCTGGGAATTCCCTTTAACTGTCATTTTAAGTGACTGTGTGATGGGACACCCCTTAGTCTTGAAGATTTAGGCCTCTTCTAAGTTTTAACTTACACGAATATCACTGTAATACATGCTTTTATTCATACAGTTTTCTCAGTATTTCAGATTATTTCTGATTGACTTTTGAAAATTTGATTACTGAGTTAAGACTATGAAGTTAAAAAATTTTAATGAAATTCCTCTAAAAATATTGTATTAATTTATAGTACTAGTAATATAAAATATCCATTTTATTTCATCTTTCATTTAAAACAGTGTTTCTAACTTAATAGGTGATATTATTTACATTTAACATTTTAATTATTCTGGTATTAACATTTAACACAATTTGAGAAAACGTGTTCTTAACCTTCAGGGTATTGTTAGACTTGATTAGCTCCAATTTTTGGTTTTGAGTTTTGAGCAGTTCTTTTTGTTTGAAAGGATTGGCATTTCATGGTTTTTATTCTTTCTTAGAGATTGTCAAAAGCACAAAGAGAAAATTTATTTAATTTTTTAGTTGAATAAAACTCCTTCTGCCTTGCCATTACCCTATGGGTCCATTGCACCCTTATATAAATTTAAGTTACAATATGGGATCTTATGGATCATATTTTCTCTATCTTGAAACATTTTGCTATTTAATCATCATAGGTATTATTTTATTATGACTCATCATTACTCATCAATTATTCCCAAATATGCTTAAAAATGGAAGAATATGAAATGCAAATATGCTAATAAAATGGAAGAATGATGAAATCACCTAGATAAGGATGATCCAATAATGAAATAAATTGCCACCTTTCATTTTTCTGATTTTGGGGCCATTTTCTAATTCTGTATTCTGTTTCAAGAATGTAATTAAGAAGACTGAAAGCATCGTTCTAGCCAACTTTTAGGTTTAATTGAACATAGTTGAAAGTGCAAAATTTTTCATTTTCCACTTGGAAAAGAGAAAAAACTAACATTGCATAATTATTAGACAAATCAGAAATTAAATGCAGAGCTAGCAACGTTTTTTGCCTTGTTTTTACTCTCCTTTTACTTATATTTCTGCAAATTATGTATAAAATGGCTTAAAAATATGAAGGTTCCACTGAGCCAAGATGTCAAATGATAATAGTTATTTTTCCTGCTATCCTGAGGGTGAAAGTTAGAAACATTTGTCGGATTTAATGACGCTATTACATTTGAACACTTCTCTTTAGTGTGCAGCCCTCATTATGTCTTGACAGACACAATTGGGAATAGTTAGAAGGAAGCAGTAGTTCTGGGCCAGTCAGCAGTGGAACGGAAACCTCAGGAAGTCCCAGGGCACGGTGGAGGAGAAAAACTCACTTTTCATTTCCTCTCCTGTACAGCGTGTTCAGGTTAACTTTGAAGGGGCCTGAGCTGTCGGTGGGAAGACTCTGTCCGCAGTCGAGTGTTACCTGTGTGCTGGGGCCCATCTCAGCAGGCATCGGGTTGTCAGTGCCCAGACCTTGCCAGGTCCCCTGAGAACTGCTCCATATCCTATTGCACATTCAATATGAAACAGGGATACACTTAGTTTTGCATTTAAAGGGTTTCTGAAAGTTCAGCCTCCAGTGAAGCCTGGCAGTGAATTCATCATTATTAAAGCTGCTTTGTCGGGAAGGAAAGGATTGTTTAGAACTGTCCTCTTTGGTGTTACCAGAAATGCTCTGGGAAATTTTTTTTTAATGGCAAAGAATTCTGTATCTTTACTTGTCTGTGTGGTACACATCGTAAGTCTTCTTGCAAATACTGTACAATTATTGCACCCACCAAAGTGGTGTTTAACCCACCGTGGCCTCGGAGCCTATCAGTATATGTGTGTTTATAGTTTAACAAATGTTAAGGTTTCCACAGATGTTCATGGCAGAGTTTGTTTTTTCTTAAGACCTTTTTTTTCAACCTTGTCTTTCTAAATTTTAGTAGCAAAAAGGTATGACACATGGTGAGTTTATATCAGACTTTGAGCGACAAGGGCCTGAACGCTGGATGTGATGGGATTTGGTGAGAAGCAGCAGCACTTAGACGCCCTGACTGAGGTGCCACACACTCCTCTGAGGGCCTTCCACGTGCTGCCGCATTTCATCCTCATCACAGCCCTCCTGAGGATGAAGAGCCAGTGCTGGTCCTTCTGTAGACGAGCAGACTGCGGTGTGGGGCGGCAGGTAACTTTAACAATCACAGACTAATAACTGGGGGATCCAAAGTCTGACTCCAAACGACTCATTTTTTTGTTTGTTTTTTAAGTTACTTGAGCTCATTTTTTATGCTTAAATTGTATTACTGTGATGGTCCCATTTATAAGGTTCAAATATCCACAATGAAGCTTTTGATTACTTTATGCCACTGATTTAACCCTGTTGATCATAGACTTCTGGGAAGACTTGAGGGTATCGCCTGAGTCGTGTGAAGCATCCTATGTAGGCTAAGTAAAAGAACTTACATGAACATATAATGTAACTATATTTTTAGTGTGTAGAACAACTGTTGTGGTTAATAGCATACAATTTCATTTAGTTCATAGTCTTTTGTTATTACGTATTTCCCTAAGTGGGTTCTCCAGGTAGCTCGGTGGTGTAGAATCCACCTGCAGTGCAGGAGATGTAGGAGATGTAGGTTCAATCCCTGGATTGGGAAGATGCCCTGGAGAAGGAAATGGCAACCCACTCCAGTATTCTCACCTGGAGAATCCCATGGACAGAGGAGCCTGGTGGGCTACAGTCCATGGGGTTGCAAAGAGGCAGACATGACTGAGCATGTACACATGCATTTCCCTAGTTAGTGTATACTAACATTACAGCTATGTTGTTGTGGGCATTCATGATATCTTTTGTTGTTACGAAGGAGGGCATTATTTAGAAGTGTTATTTTCTGTTAGCAGGGATGTACTTGTAGATTACATCTTTATGATGTCTTAGTTGAGAAGCACAATTGATGGTTATTACTCCTTTCATTGATTTGCTCTCATGAATGAGAGCATTCAGTATATTTTGGAATTGTAGGACAAGTCATACTATTAATTTGGAGAAGTCATGTTGGAGGCAAAATCCATACCAGACATTAATTTAAAGTTAGAAATGGATGCTATTTAAAATATTGACCTCGTAATACATATTCACTTATTGAATTCATTCAGCATGTACTTAGTGATTGTGTGTGCCAGTTAACACAGAAAATACATATGAGCAGAACAGACAGTAGTTTTCGTCCTTGTGGATTTTATACTTTCAGTTCAGTTCAGTTCAGTCGCTCAGTCGTGTCCGACTCTTTGTGACCCCATGGGCTGCAGCACGCCAGGCCTCCCTATCCATCACCAACTCCCAGAGTTTACTCAAACTCATGTCCATTGAGTCAGTGATGCCATCCAACCATCTCATCCTCTGTTGTCCCCTTCTCTTCCCGCCTTCGATCTTTCCCAGCATCGGGGTCTTTTCAAATGAATCAGTTCTTCACATCAGGTGGCCAAAGTACTGGAATTTTAGCTTGAACATCAGTCCTTCCAATGAATATTCAGGACTGATTTCCTTTAGGTTTGACTGGTTTGATCTTTGTGCAGTCCAAGGGATTCTCAAGAGTCTTCTCCAAGAACACAGTTCAAAAGCATCAATTCTTCTATGCTCAGCTTTCTTTATAGTCCAACTCTCATGTCCATTCATGGCTATTGGAAAAACCATAGCCTTAACTAGACGGACCTTTGTTGGCAAAGTAATGTCTCTGCTTTTTAATATGCTGCCTAGGTTGGTCATAACTTTTTTCCCAAGGAGTAAGCGTCTTTTAATTTCATGGCTGCAGTCACCATCTGCAATGATTTGGGAGCCCAAAAAAAAATAAAGTCTGTCACTGTTTCCACTGTTTCACCATCTGTTTGCCGTGAAGTGATGAGACCAGATACCATGATCTTAGTTTTCTAAATGTTGAGCTTTAAGCCAGCTTTTTCACTCTTCCTCTTTTACTTTCATCAAGAGGCTCTTTAGTTCTTTGCTTTCTGCCATGAGGGTGGTGTCATCTACGTATCTGAGGTTATTGATATTTCTTCTGGCCATCTTGATTCCAGCTTGTGCTTCATCCAGCTCAGCATTTCTCATGATGTACTCTGCATATAAGTTAAATAAGCAGGGTGACAGTGTACAGCCTGGATGCATTCATTTCACTCTTTGGAACCAATCTGTTGTTCCATGTCCAGTTCTAACTGTTGCTTCCTGATCTGCGTACAGATTTCTCAAGAGGCAGGTCAGGTGGTCTGGTATTCCCATCTCTTTAAGAATTTTCCACAGTTTGGGGTGATCCACATAGTCAAAGTCTTTGGCATAGTCAATAAAGCAGAAATAGATGTTCTTCTGGAACTCTCTTGCTTTTTTAATGATCCAACGGATGTTGGAAATTTGATCTCTGTTTCCTTAGCCTTTTCTAAATCCAGCTTGAACATCTGGAAGTTCATGGTTCACGTACTGTTGAAGCCTGGCTTGGAGAATTTTGAGCTTTACTTTACTAGCATTAGAGATGAGTGCAATTGTGTGATAGTTTGAGCATTCTTTGGCGTTGCCTTTCTTTGGGATTGGAATGAAAACTGACCTTTTCCAGTCCTGTGGCCACTGCTGAGTTTTCCAAATTTGCTGACATATTGAGTGCAGCACTTTCACAGCAGCATCTTTAGGATTTGAAATAGCTCAACTGGAATTCCTAGCTTTGTCCGTAGTGATGCTTCCTAAGGCCCACTTGACTTCACATTCCAGGATGTGTGGCTCTAGGTGAGTGATTACACCATCATGATTATCTGGGTTGTGAAGATCTTTTTTGTACAGTTCTTCTGTGTATTCTTGTCACCTCTTCTTAATATCTTCTGCTTCTGTTAGGTCCATACCATTTCTGTCCTTTATTGAACCCGTCTTTGCATGAAATGTTCCCTTGGTATCTCTGATTTTCTTGAAGAGATCTCTAGTCTTTCCCGTTCTGTTGTTTTCCTCTACTTCTTTGCACTGATCCCTGAGGAAGGCTTTCTTATCTCTCCTTGCCATTCTTTGGAACTCTGCATTCAGATGGATGTATCTTTCCTTTTCTCCTTTGCTTCTCACTTCTCTTCTTTTCACAGCTATTTGCAAGGCTTCATCAGACAGACATATTTGGTTTTTTGCATTTCTTTTTCTTGGGAATGGTCTTGATCCCTGTCTCCTGTACAATGTCACAAACCTTCGTCCATAGCTCATCAGATACTCTATCATATCTAATCCCTTGAATCTATTTCTCACTTTCACTGTATAATTGTAAGGGATTTGTTTTTATACTTTAGTGAGTAGAATAGAGAGGAAATAAGAAAAACAAGTTATATAGTATTCTTGAAAGGGGATAAGTACTATGAGGGAAAAAAATAGGGCATTATGAGTAATGCTAGGGCTGGGAAGACAGTTGCAATTAAAACTATGGTAGCCAGGTAGACATGACTGAGAAAGGGATGTCGGAGCAAAGATGTTAAGGAAGCGAGGGAGGTAGCTGTGCAGGACATCTGGGGAAAGAGCCTTCAGCAGAGAAATAGTGCAAAGCCCTCTCCAGGGTGCATGTCTGGTGGGTTTGCCCTGGCGGTGAGCATGACTTGGTATGGAGTGGTGATGGAGGGGTGGAGGCAGGGCGAGGTGGTAGGGTTCTCTGGAAAGGCGCATCCTGGGAGGCTTCCGGCGGAGTCTGAAAGCCAGGGTGCTTCGGGAAAATGGCTGTTTCCGAGTCTGGGGCAGTAAGTCCACAGAGCAGCCTGGAACATCTACACAGTTGGCAGCAAGTTCTCAAAGACGGGTAGAATCAGAAGGGCTCAGAGGCCAGCTTAGAGACAGTCCCATTGACTGGTGTTCTGGTAGATGTTTCATAACCTCTTCCAAAAAAAGAAAGGAAGGAAGAGAAAAGAAAAGAATGCATATGTATGCATTCACAGATTTATCACACATTTTCCTAATATAAAAATGGGTAGTACACCATTTGCAAATAATAATAAAAAATAAGACTTATTAAAAATTTTTTTTCCATTTATTTTTATTAGTTGGAGGCTAATTACTTTACAATATTGTAGTGGTTTTTTGCCATACATTGACATGAATCAGCCATGGATTTACATGTGTTCCCCATCCCGATCCCCCCTCCCACCTCCCTCTCCATCCCATCCCTCTGGGTCTTCCCAGTGTACCAGCCCTGAGCACTTGTCTCATGTGTCCAACCTGGGCTGGTGATCTGTTTCACTATAAAAAATAAGACTCTTAATTGTAGGTTCTACATAGTCATCTAGTTTTTACAGAATGCTCTTGTTGATTTTTGCTTAACTTTCTTTTTTTTTTTTTTGCTTAACTTTCATATCTGTAACCAAACTACAGGTGCAGCTGCCCAGTGGGTATAGTTCCAACATGCATGGTGGTTGATGTTTTCCCTTGTATTAACAAGGAAGACAAAAGTGAAGCAAAGAATTTGTGTTGAAACTTGTCTCATTTGTTAGTAACAGGAAAGATTCCTTTGCTGAGTTAGATACTGGTCTTTGAATGCTGGAAGAATATGTTCCCATTTGTTTGTGCTAATCTACATTTTCAGCACTTTCTCCATCATCTTCTTAAGTCTAGACAATTAACAAAAATCCTTCTGTGTTTTATGATGTTTACCCATTTCCATAATGGAGACCTGGGCTCAATCCCCCATTTAGGAAGATCCCCTGGAGAAGGGAATACTGGCTGCCCACTCCAGTATTCTTGCCTGGAGAATTCCATGAACAGAGAAGCCTGGCAGGCTACAGTCCATGGGGTTGCAAAGAGTCAGACACGACTGAGCAACTTTCACTTTCACACATGATGTAAATACTCCCACTATGGCTGGTTTCAAGCACTAAAGCCATGTGATGTTGGGAAGAGAGCTGGTGACTAATGTTATTAATAATGTTTTCACCACACAGGTGCAGAAGATGTAAATAACTCAAAGAACAACATGATTCGGAGTGATGCATTTTAAGTCATTCATTACTTTTGTTTTTATATAATTTAATTAATTGCAAGTTTATATGATCTGATTTTAATTTAATTTTCTCCCTTTTCCCAAGAAATGTATATCTGAAAAAAACAGTCACTCAAATTTTTAAAAATAGAATTTAAAATAAAGCCAGAATGTTCCCTACTTAAAGGATACTTGTCCCTAATCCCTTGTAAAGTGATCAATCCTTCTGAAAACCAAATGGCCATCTCACTCTCAGACTGAGGAACATCCATCTATCTGTCTATCTATCTATCTATATATAATTAAGGCCATAAAAGCCAAAAGAACTCTACTGAACTTTACTCCCTGGAAGGAAGATAGATCCTGCTTTGTATTTAGCATATTATGATAACGATATTACAGTTCCATCCCAAAAGGACTATGAGAACTAGAAATTCCCCTGTTAATGTTCTAAAATTTCTTTTGAATTTACTTCTTAATGGAATCAGATCCGCTCCTCTTTCTGTTTGAGTCACAATCAGAGCAAGTAGGCACTTTGTTTCTAAGGCGGTATTATTTGGGTGGTCATGCCGGTGCCTAAAATAAGTAAATGTGAAAGAAAGGAAGATAAAGGAAAAAAAACAAGGATTAATGAAAATGCAGGCTCTTCAGCAAGCCGCCTAAACTCCCTTCTGATATGGTGTCTCTCCTGTCATGGGTACGTCGTTTTATCCCATTCGCAGACTTGAGCTGCTTCTCACCACCGCTCTCAGAGGCAGTCTGTCAGGGAGCAAGCTCTCTGGAGCCGGAGGAGAAGCTGGCCGCGTGCCTGCAGGGCAGCACCGGGTACCCCCAGAGAGGCAGTGCCTTGGTGCCGGCGAGTCTTCGGGACGTCGAAGTGGACACTGGATAGGGTATCATTTGGGGAACCGTCACAGGACTCCACTCAGACTAGTTCTGGAGTTTTAAAAGGCATTTTGATTTTATGTTGCTTGAATTCTTCATCCTGTTTGTGAGTTATTTCATGAAAGGGGAATTGTATTTTGATTTGAGGGGAATAATGACTTTTTTTTCCTTTCACACGGGTATAAATATCATCCAAGGAAAGCGCTGAGCTTTCTCATAGCTTTTTTACACGACTGTTTACCTCAGCACCTTAAGCCATGTTTTGTTAAGGTTAAGAAAGAAAACCCAAGCGAAAATTAGAGAAATTATGAAACTGCTATTAGCTTTCTAAATTCATTAGGGGAATACTCTGATTTTCAGCCATACTGCACCCCCAGGGCCTTTTCAGCATTTCTGAAATACGTTGTTGTTTTTTTCCTACCAACCTTAGGGATTTTTCAGAAACTTTATCTACTTGTCAGTTGAATTATTTGAGGGGGGAGGTGGGAGTAGGGAAGAGTGGAATTTGAGGATTTATGGGGTTGACACTTTACGAATAGGTTTAAATGGCCTCAGTAGCATATTAACTGTTGAGCTCTATTTTATTACAAATGGGGATGTGAGATTATATAACTGCCTTATATCCTGTCACCTCATAGAACAACTCCTCTTTCAATACTAACTGACCTGGCTGTTAAAAACAGTCTTTCCCCAAAGAATTTTAATGGTAGAATCATGAACTCTTTATCTTTATCCTAAAGGTGCTGGTTTACATCAAAGAAATGAGCGGTATTACTAGAGATTTCCAGTAATTTTGTATAATTTGGACTTGGATTCTAGTTCTTTCACTGAATTAACAATCAGTTTTTCTTCCTGGCACTTGGTACCTTAAAACCTCCCGCATGACCTAATCATTTATGTCGGATTTTCTGAGGACTTAAACCCAGAAAACAGCTTCTCAGGTTGCTCAGAGCTACCTTTCCTAAGAGGTAAGGGAGAATCCAAGATGTGTAGGTAGTGCGAACATCAAAAGATGTCAATTAAAGAAAACCAGACATCTCGAGTTAATAAATTTAGCACTTTTCTGCGTACAGGAAGTTGCGAGAGTCTAGGCTCCTTGAAATCATTCCTTTGAAGGTGGACCTTGACTGTCTAGGGCCAGCATCCTGCTTTTCTCCATCTTGAAGGATCACCTCAGGGTGCACGGTCAGGCCGCCACAGTGGCTGATGGCTTGACAGCTGCAGCATCCTTTGTTTTGCTGATATGGCAGGTGACATTTTTTCTCCCACATCAGCTGGGCTACAGTTAATATCATTAATAACATTGATTTATTCTTGGATATATACTTAACCAGTTTTTCACGAGCTCTGGTCGTTCCTGACTATTTAGGAAAACTCCAGACTTCTTTTTCCAATGTCTTGCAGGCTGGAACATGGAACTAGGAGTCTGAAGGTTCTCACATGGGCTCCTTAGTTCCTCACTGCATTATGTTGAAAAGTCTTAGCTTACTAACTGAGTTCTGTCTTTTTGTTTCTTTTGACTCAGATACATCTTTTGTTAATAGAAGTTACTGTAGGGTTATTGTGAGTGTAATCTGTGTAACATAATGGGAATAGTGCTTAGAACCTTGTCAAGCACCCAGCTCTTTAGTTGTGTTTTAATATCAACATCGTCATCATCGTCATCCTCCTCAGATGCGCTGATACATTACAGCATTTCTTCTTCATTTTTGTTTGTCTGTTGGCTTGATTAGATCATCCAAGATACAGCTTTGCTTGTAGGACAGAAAGTGGGAAAGTGTATGCGGAGTTACGGCCCTGGCTCTGCTTACCTGGAAGCAGTTCTTTTCAGGATGGAGAGAGTTGGAAAGCTGGGTGTCCTCAGATAGAAAGGGGTGAGCTCTGAGCAGCCTCTTCTCTGCCTCCCCAAACAACGAAAATAGGCTGTAGTTACTGACTTCACAGAGAAGCAGATTTACCCCCTCTCTTCCCTGTGTCTTCTACTGAAAACACCGTCTGATCGACAGTGGCTGAAGCCTTGTAGCCCACTTGTTTCAGTAAAGATGACAGCAGAATACCAGCCGTCACAGGGACTTCACATAGTCGCTTCTGGTTTGTTATAATAAGACTGACTCTGACCTGCTGTACCTTCAGGCACTTGATCTTGAGGTGTGACCTGTCAGTTTCAGACCCAGGCAGCGTCACCTTGTAGCTGCAGCACTTCGTGTGTCTGCTTTGTGAGCAGAGCCGGAAGGCGAGTTTCTGTTCGACAGTTAGGAACCACCATGTGTTCATGGGGCTCATCCCCTCAAATACAGCATCTACTTAATCCTCAGAGCCTCACTGTAAGGTAGGTCTTCAGTCCTCATTTTAGATAAAAAACTGAGGCTCAGAGAGGTTAGATCCTTTCTCAACTGGCAGAGCCAAGTCTGAAAGCTGGGACTTGTAGGACTCACCGTGTGTCTGTTTTTAATCGTCTCTTAATTAATCTCGTATCAAACAAGTGTACATGATCAGTCAGGGATGCATAGAGATTCTGAAAGTTACCATGCTTTCTCTCCTGTCTAAGGTCAGTGACCTGAGGCTTGTCAGTGGGGATGACACCAGAGCCTTCGCTGTGTGTGTGTATGTGAGTGTGTGACTTGTGTGTATATATGCTACTGTGAATGTGTGTCCTACTTGCATCCTCACCTTCTTCAGGTCTTCAGTCATATGGCATCTCCTCAAGACTTTCTGGAACACCTCGTGGAAAATCAGAGCCCTTTTCCATCCATACACATCCTGTCTTCAGGTCTTGCCATGTGGTTTCTGGGTTCCGGGAGGGCAGCCGTGATTATGGGCTTTTCCTGCAGCCCATCCCAGATTGGTCTGTGAGAATAACAGGACCCATATTCCGACTTACCCACTTCCTGATACCACGTCTGAGGTGAGACTGCCTGCTCTTCACCTCCTTCATTCACTCATTCATTCCTCCTGCCATGCCTTTGCCCTTGAGAGAGACAGGAACCTGAGGCCATCCTCAGTTGAGAATGAGGTAAGGAGACAGAAGGAAATTCATTTGCACTCCTGTTTCATTCCATTTTTAAAATTTTTCTTGATTGAAAGTAGAGTAGCATTTCAGAGGCTTTATAAGTACTTGACACTAGATTTTTTTTCATTCCCATATGAAATTTAGGACCACCCTATAAATTTCTACATGAAACACTGCTGGAATTTGTGTTGGGACTGCATCAGATCTGTAGACCAGTTTGGAGAGAATTGGAATCCTAACCCTGTTGAGCCTTCTGATAAATGGACATGGGTTAGCTCTCCATTATTTAGACCCTCTTTAGTTTTTCTCAGCCGTGTTCTGTAGTTTTCAGTGTACAGCTCTTACACATCTTTTGAAAACTTGTGTTTATAAAAGTGATTAAGTATTTCACATATTTGATGCTGTTTACATGGCATTAAAAAAAAAAAAAAAGACTTTGTTTTTTAAAAGAGTTTTAGGTTCACAGTGAAATTGAGCAGAAAATACAGAGTCCCCAGTTGTTACCTGGGGAAGTCTTGTCTGGCTCATGCTGTTCTGCCATTCCTGGAAATTGAACTCCAATCAGCAGTTTTTGTCTTTGGAAATGATATTTCAGAACCACAGTCTGGGCACTGGAGTGCTCCTTGCTCTTGGGTTAGCCTGTCAATTCTGATCATGTATTTTCCTTTTAAAAAATATTTTGTTCTTTTTACTTAGACACTCAAAGGATTTTTTTTTTTTTTTTTTCGTTTTTCTAAGAAGCCTACTGATTTTATCACCGTATCTTGGCACTGGGTGTTCTGGTTGATGTTCTCAGGTACATTTTGTCCTCTATAAAAATGTAGGTAGAATCTTCAGGAGGTTTTTCTTGAAGTATTCCCTTTGTGTTGGTTCTGTTCCTTTCGTTTGGTTTTCTTTTTCAGGACTTACTGTTAGCTGTATGTTGGGGCTTTTTTGCCTTTCACCATTATTTGTTTTTTCTTCTTGATTCATTCTAACCTTTTAACTACTTGATTTATAGAATTTTCCTTTTCTCTTTCTCTTCAGACATCAGAGTTTATTTGCTCTTTTTTGTTTTTGTCTTTTTTTCTCAAATTTAAAAAATTTTTTGAAGTATCTTGCTTCTGTCATCTTGTTTCTGAATTTTTCTAATTCTCCTTTATGTTTTTATTTTCATAGCTTATATAATTTTCCAAACGTTCCTTAGCTTGTTTTTAAATAGTATGTTTCGGTGCTGAACTGTTTGTTGTTTTTCCATATGTTTTCCAATTTTTCTTTCATTTTCAGTGGAGTGTTAATCTGTTTCTCCATTTTCTGCCATAGTAGCTTTGCGTGGGTTTTGACCTTGGCACTTCTTGGATGCTCATTTTTGTTGAGGTTCGTTTTCTTAGGAGAGGGCTTGGTTCAGATGGCTTTTCTATCTTCCCAGGGCGCCCCCTTTTGGTGTCTGCATGTGGTGTTCAGAAATACTGCAGCTTGATTTCTGAGCTCCCCTTGCTCTTCTCCTTGTCCACTTTGTCTGACTTCGCCTGCCTTTCATCTCTATTGTCCCTGTTCTGTTCCAGTTCTGGTACCAGTCCCAGGAGGTTCTCCTGATTTCAGGGCCCTGTGCTGGGAGGGTGCCCTGACCTTCGCCAGCGCCCGCGGACTTCACTGCAGGGCTTGGGGACTGGTCTGGTCTGGAGTGACCAGCACCCCTGCAGTTTTAGCCACCGTTCTCAGCGTGGCCCCTGTACTTTCCCGTGAATGTCTGTTGGTTATTTCTCAGGATAAGTCCAAGGCTCTGTAGCTTGCTTCTACTTTTTCCATAACATGCTGATGATAAATAGGTCTTGTGTTTTTTGTGTTCTTGTCCACATCTGCTTGTATTTTGGAATTGTCAGGGATACCCCTTAGTTTTCTTGTAAATATTCATGGGTTTCTGATTTTGCTATCTCATGGTTCTGCTGTTTTCATGTGGAGGTTCAGAGAGATTCCAAAGTTATGCTGCTACTGCGTACAACCATTTCCCCAGAATTTTCAAGATAATTTTTTAAAAAATGCAAATCATCCCAGTAAGTTTCTCGTATCGCTTTGTAATTTCCTCCCGTCCTTCCAGACCCCACCCTGGCATCCCTCCCTCCCGTCACTGCCCTGGGTCCTAGCCCTGTGGTTTTTCCTTTTCTAGAACATCGTACGTGGAATAGTGCACCGTGTAACCTTTTGGGTCTGTCTTCTTTTACTTAGCATAATGCTGTGGTGATTCATCCCTTTTATATTGGCCAGTAGTCATATTTTTGTTGCTGAGTTGTATTCCTTATGATGAACATGCCACCATTTATTTATCCATTCACCAGTTGACCGACCCTTTAGAAAAGGTTTTGGCAGGTATGAATAGAGCTGTTATGAACACCCATGTGTAGGTTTTTGTGTAGGGGCATGAACATTTTGGAGGGCAGATATTTTCTCTCAGCCTCTGTTTTCTCTTTTCATTTTATTAACCATGTCTGTCAGGGAAGAGGCATTTCAGATTTTGATGTTTCCTTCTACACGTTTTATAGATTTAGGTTTTGCTTTTAGGTTTATGATCCATTTTGAGTTAATTTTTGTGTGTAGAGTGAAAACAGGTTGAGATGGTTTTGTTTTGTTTTGTGGGGTTTTTCCCCCCAGGGCATATGGATATCCTATTTTATTGCATCATTTGTTGAAAAGTAACCCATTCTTTATTGAATTGCCTTGAGTGCTTTGTTGAAAATCAGCTGACCATGGATGTGTGGAGATAAGACCTTTGATAAGACTTTCCTCCCGTGTTACGGGAGAGTCTGATAGAAACACAGGAAGATTCCTAGGTTTGGAGAGGGGTTGGTAGAAACACAGGAAGATTCCTAGGTTTGGAGAGGGGTTGGTTGGGGGGAGTCCCCAGTCATGAGCTTCTGAGTGATGAGCAGAGACTGGAGGGTCGGGAGCGAGAGTCGGAAGGCAGAGCAGGGTGGAGGAGGTATGACCAGTGGTTCAGAGAGAAGGAGAGCAGGCCGACCAGAAGGGCACGGCCCGACGGCTGAGCCGGCGCCAGGCCTGGTTGGAGACTGGCAGGGGCCCAGGCCTGCCTGCGCTGTTTCACTTGCCCTGTGTCTCACGGTTCTGTTGCAGGCCCGTGGAAAGTGGCAACGGGGTTCACCTCGACTGAGGGCTTTTCACAGGCAAGAGTGAAAAACAAATAGAAAGGTGAGCAAAGGTGTTTGTCTTGGCCAGGCGATACTCTCACTTAGCTCCACAATCAGAGCAACGTAAGAGCACACGCTGAGCCGGGTTCTCCTGGCTTCCCCTCTCCATCTCATTCCCTTCTCTCCCCACAGGCCCTCACTTGCACGTCTCTGTTCACGCCGTTTGTTTATGCAGATAAAAGAGACTGTGATGCTATTTTGCCGTCCCCCCATTTCCTGCAGGTGCTGCATTCAGCGCCCACCACCCCCCGCCCCGCCTCGCCTTTCCCTCACAGCACAGCCTCCTGCTCTTTCCCAAGTACTAGCTCCGAACTCCTGAGTCCTCCTCGTGATGGACATGCCAAAACAGCAGTAGCAGTTCTGTTTGGAATGTAAAGTCATTTTTAAAATGTCCCTCTGTGTTTTTCTCAGTTCTGCAGTGTGCATGCTGCTGCTGCCGAGTCACTCAGTCGTGTCCGACTCTCGGCCACCCTGTGGGCTGCAGCCAGCCAGGCTCCTCTGTCCATGGGCTTCTCCAGGCAAGAGAGCTTCCAGGGGATCTTCCCGACCCAGGGATCGAGCCCCGGTCTCCTGCATTGCAGGCAGATTCTTTATCACTGAGCCACCAGGGAAGCCCGCAGTGTGTATATGTCACGTTTCTGATTAGTGAACTTGGAAAACTAAACATAGTTCTTTCACCAGACGTCTCCTCCGGGCCATCAGCATGCTGAACACTAAGCATGTGGCAGCAAGTAGAACAGGCGGAGGGTCCCACGTCCTGGCGCTGGGGTTCCGCCTCATGTGTGCTGACAGTCAGCACAGGAAAAAAGAGGCGGCGCGACGCCCATGCTCTCTGTGCAGAGAGTTAGAAGGAGAGGTGTGACCCTGGCCCGCCCTGGGGTGTCGGGGCGGCTTCCTCCACGTGGGGTGCATCTTGGCTCATGGCTCCCTGGTGACAGTCAGGGAAGAGGGTGCAGGTAGCAGTGAGCTGCTACCAGAGGGCGGAAGTGAGACTGTGGTTGTTTTGCAGACCCAGGAATGAGGCCAGTACCTCTGAGGGGGAGCAGGCTAGAACATGCAGCCAGGGTCAGTCCCGATGTGGTATGCGGGGAGAAGCAGCAGAACTTTAAGTGCAATGGGAACCCATCGAAGAGTTTCAAGTTATTAGAAAGAAAGCAGCGCTATAGAGAAGGCTGGAGTTGACAGATGAGTCGGAGGAGAACCTGGAAAGCCCATTTGGAAGCGATTTTGAAGAAAACCCTGCAGTGTTCAAGGCAGCAGTCTGATGCCGAGGAGGAGGACCAGAAAGAGTTATTAATTGTGCGCTCTGAGGTGTAATCTGCCCAAGATGGGAACTCCTGATCTCAGAGATAAATTCGAGTTTAGATCAATATGCAGTCTAAATCCCAAAGAGAGGAATGCAGTTTAGAGATATGATTTCAAGTGTGCATTTAAAAGCTGTTTTATATTTTAGGCTAAGGAACTAGTTCTTAGTCCCTTCTTTGAGAATTATTCTGCTGATGCAAAGGCTGAAATCCAGTGTTTAAATTTGAGCTTAAAAACAAGTATTTCCTGCTCATTTAAAAATCACACCCTTGTTCTAAATCAGGCGGGAAATGGGTTTACCATTACTAGATCCATGGTGTTGGAGAATATTTAGAGAATTTGAAGAACATGCTCATTCCACGTGGAGGAGGAAGGGTGGCTACTAGAAGTTTAAAGGTCAGGCGTATTGTCTTACACAGCCCTGAACGGGGGGAGTTTGGTGTGTTAGTCACAACAAAGAGTTGGATTTTTATTATATTGTTTGACAAGTGAAATATTCTGAAATGAAAGAATAGAAAATGTCAGTCCAGCGGAAGGAGTAAAAACAACAGTAGCTTAGCTGGTGTGACCATTGAGGGGTGGAGGCGTACAACACAGTAGTTAAAAGCATAAGCTTTGTAGGTACACAGTCTTAGGTTCAAATTCTAGAGCAGCTCTTCATAGCCATTTCATTGGATGAGTTGCTTTTAATGTTCCAGGTCTCATTTCCTCATATGTGAAATACACATCACAAATAGTTCCTACCTCATGGGAAGTGGAGAAGATGAAATGATGTAGTCTGTGTACAGGTCTTAGTGCCCTGTCTTCTGGGCCCTAGACAGTACTGAGTAATCAACAATAATGTAATTAATAATCATGATAATTTTGTTATCTGTTTACTCATAATCCATAGTGTTAGTTGCTCAGTCATGTCCAACTCTATGTGATCCCATGGACTATAGTCCTCCAGGCTCCTCTGTCCATAGAATTCTCTAGGCAAGACTACTGGAGCGGGTAGCCATTCCCTTCTCCAGGGGATCTTCCCAACTCAGGGATCAAACTCAGGTCTCCTGCATCTCAGGCAGATTCTTTACCTTTTGAACTACCAGGAAAGCCATAATAATAAAATCCATAAGGCAGGTATTAATATTCTTATTTTTCAGATGAAAAATCAACTTTGAGAACCTTAAGAAATTGTCCTAAGATCACACAGTTAGGAAATGCAGAGGTAGGATTTAAATAGAAGAAGATCCGACTTCAGAATTCATGCATTTTAATCATAACCCCGTATCATCTTCTAAAAAGATCCTTCCAAGATTAGAATTCAGATCACTGGTTTTAGAGTTCAGAGTATAAACCAGCACATCGTAGAATGACTCCCCTATTTTGTTTGTTAATCTGAAGATTTCACACTCTATTCTAATGTCCTACTTCTATTTTAAAAATACGAACTTTATTATATAAGAAAGACACTAATTTGGAAAAAGTTTAAAATCCATATAAGAAAAAGAGGCATCACTTATAGTCACATTTCATGATGGGACCTGCCTGGCTTTCCCCCCTGGGTGTGTGTGTATGTGTGTAGTCCTTACTGGTTCCGCTTTCCCCAGAGTGAGGCCACACCGCGTGTCCTGTGTTCTGATTTGCTTCCCCTCCCACTCTCTCCCTGTACTAAGCGTGTCTTTCCATGTCTGTAGCTGATTTCTGGTGGCAGCTGACCTTTCTGCAGTATTGCCCTGTATAGGTGTGCCGTCAGTCCTTGTGGTAACCTTTAGGTTATTTAGGATTTTTCACCATCTTAACAGTGCTTTCAAGAACATCTTTGGTCACATATCTATCTGCACTTTCTAATAATTTCCTGAAGAGAAATTTCTAGAGCAGCATCGCTGAATCAGTTAAAGGATTGCCACACTTTCAAGGATACATGTTCCAAATTGCCCTCCAGCAAGGTAACCCCAGTGTCTTCTCCTAGCACGGGTCCACTTCTTCCCTGTCACTTGGCCTCCATCGTGGGAGTTATTTTTGCTCTTTGCCAGAGTGGTGAAAAATGGCTATATCTTACATACCTTTGATTAACAGTGGGTGTGTTTATGACCTGTTTGTCTTCTTTTCATCGTAAATTGCCTCTTCTTATCATCGTAAATTGCCTCTTCTTATCCATGCCTGACTTCAGAGTTTTGGTCAGCCCAAAGAAATAATTTTCAGGAATTTAAATTCTTGGGTAGACGGTGTTTGACTCCACTTTACAAATGTTTAAATTTAGGGATTTCATATACACATCCTTTTTTCTTTTTTAAGATCATGGGGAAAAATGGCAGATGGTCTGTAGTATTATACCCATAGTAATACAGATAGCAGAAAAGGGCAACTTGCTCTTTTCTGCTGCATGTTAAATGAGGCATAACTTTGAACTCAGGAGTAGGAACTGTAAAACTCTGATCCCAAGAATGATCCACTGGGTCCTTTCCTTTTTGTAATCCATAACTCTTTCTTTAATTGTGAAGGTCTTAATAGTCATCATTGTACTGTTGTGCTTTAAGGACACACCAGTTCTGAGTTTTTCAGGAAGTATATCCTTAAAAAAAAAATCCTCAGATCCTTCAGGATATACTCCCTCCATTTTTATGTCTAATGTAATTCTCTGCTGCTTTCATAATTATTTCTGCTTCTTCTTTTCCAGTGGTCAGTTTGAATATAGTTTCTTTCCTAATTGAACATACTTTCTGGTAGTTGATTATAAAAGTGATTGCTTATAAAGTAAATTGTATTGTTTCTGTTGACATCCATTATAAAATTGAAAATTAACTGCTGCTGAGACATGCGGATCTTTTATTGAAGTAGAGTCAGGATGGTAACTGGTTAAACCACCAACCAAACCCTTCCACTTGCGAGTTTTAACCCCTGTCCAGCAGCAGAATTTGACATATTTCTACCTTTTCCTCCTTTCCTCCAAGTCTGTTTCTTGGACCACTCAACAACCCTCCCTGTCGCCCCCATCAAAAACTTTACCCCCCACCTGCCAGTTTCCTGAGTGTAGCTGCCTCGTTCTGACCCTTCCTGTGTCCCATCCCCACTCCTGGCCGATTTTCAGTTGCTGAAAGACTGTATGCTAGGCATCACCTTTCTTGAAGCTCGGAGTTTCACGTTATGTAAAACAAGTCAGTTTCCTGTACAGTTAGAAGTTCTTGAACTGCTTTTTAAAGTACAGTTTACATAACTTAGATTGTATGTATCTGTGATAGAAACAAAATATTTAAAAGGAAAGACAACAGGAACGTTTCTTCAGTTCTAGACAGAAGGAATAGTTTATTTTTGCTAGAGATTAAAGTTGTAGTATTAATACACTGAGGTAAGTTGAATGTGCTTGTCCTTAAACTTTATTTTTTAAGGTTTTCTATCTTCCAAATGTAAGATTTATAAAATCTTACATCTTGTAAAATGTAAGATTCAAAAATTTTAAAGAACCGTGTAACTTTAAGTCTCATAATGTGGTTTCTTGGAAATCAGATTTCATACATGGTTGAGTTTTTACTTCAAACAGAAGAACTGTAATAGTAACGATATTTTGTTACTGATATCCATGTGCTAAGTAAACATAGATTGTTAATTGTTGCTGAAACCAAGGGTATTCTTACAGAAACAGTAGCTAGTTAAAAGAAATAAGTACAAGAAATAAATATTCTCTGACTATAAGTTTATTACAAGTAACTTATAGGTTTATTACAAGTAAGTATTACAAATAACTACTGTTATCTTGATATTGTGACATTTTATGCTTGATGGACAGAGTTAGGTAAAATTTATACAGTTAATGAGTGAAAATTTAGTTTCTTTTACTAAATATGCAAGTTTTACATTAAGAAATACTATTTATAAATGATCCAAATATTTTGTTTCATTTTTTACTTTTATTTGGCTATGCTGGGTCTTACTTCCCCTGGCATGTGGAATCTAGTTCCCTGATCAGGGGATGAACCCAGACCCCTACATTGGGAGAGCAGTCTTAACCACTGGATAAACAGGGAAGTCCCCACATATTTTTAATATTTATTCATCATTTTTTTAAAAAAACTGTCTTTTACTCAGATGGTATCGTTGTAAGCCATACTTCTTAAATTTAGTCATTTAAAAACTCTAAATTTCATTAATAAGCATTTAAAATACAAAGTTAAATATTGATGTGGCACAAATTTAATTTACTTCTGTTAAAGCAGCAAAATTTTCAGTAATTTGTTCTCTTATGGCTTTAGTTTTTGAGTGACGTGTTTTTTTCTTTGCAAAGTTCAACACGTACCAGTAGAGGGCACTGTTGTACTGCAGTAGAGGTGTTTTATTGATCCACTAACTCCCCCATCTGCTTTTGCAGTTTGGAAAGTGTTTTTAAAAGCAATGTTCTCTGTATAATTAAAATCAGTTCCCTGTATAATTAGCAATGGAGCCTTATTCTTTGTGGCAGAGTTTGTGGATGGTGGTTTTCTTTTTTTTAAGTCTGTACTGTTCTATAGCCAGTGCCAAAAACTGTCGCCTGTTAAAACACAGAAAGTTGTATTATGGTTTATCAGCGCCAAGCAATATTGTAGATGGAAATATATAAAATCACAGTGCTGTGTTTAGGTGCTCGGAGCAAATTGTTCGATAGGGAACGTTTAAAATTCCTGGTTCTGTCTTGAGAAATAGCAGAGTTAATGTGCCATAGTAATAAAGTCTTAGGTTCAGGTGATCTGAATAATAATAGAGGACAAGGAATTCTTGCAGGGTTTTAAAAAATGTATCAGCATTACTGTACTGCTTTAAGAAACCACTGATCTACTTAGCCAATTCTCTATGTAATTTCTTTTTCGTTCCTCCTTAAAATTAAACACTATTGATGTAGATATTTAGCTGGTAAAATAGTGAATATTAAAGCACAATTAAAGTTACTCCTCTCTTTCTTAAAGGAACATAAGTGTTACATAAAATGACAGTAAGTGTGCATTTGCTGCCTGGCTGCCTGTGGGGGCAGGGAGGTTAGAGAAAACCCAAGACTGAATTTGAAGTTGTGTCAGGGCTGTGATTCATAAAATCATAATTTATCCATAAATCCTAAAGTTGCTTAAAACAAACAGGGACCTCATTTGAAATCAAATTGTAGATTACTAGGGGTATATTTTTCAGGAACTTAAAAAAGTAGTAAAAATTTCATGTGCTTGCAATTAATTTCATTCTATACTTTAATGTTTGTAAAAGGAAAGCATTTGAGAATTAGAAATCTTAACGGTTTAGTTTATTTTTAAGTCTCTATCTGGCAGCCATGTGATATTCTGGAATTAACTAGAATTTTCTTCAAGAAGTTTTTGTATTTTTTTAAACTTTATGTAATACTCTAGTTAAGGGTGTAATCGACTGTTGAAATTGTGTTTATCTCAAAACAGGCCTCTATTTTAAATGGTGAAAAAGGACTTGCATTGGCTTACTTTGTGTATCACAGACTTCGAAAAACTGAATAGGTGATTTAATGTTGACTTAGCCATTCACCCTGACAGTAAAATTGCAGGGGTAAAATTTGAGAGAGGAGGAAGGTAGTTGAGGGGAGCTACCATGTAATTAAAAAAAAAAAAATTAGAAATACGTTTTATTCATTGATCACTGCATTAGAATTTTAGAATATTTTGGTGGAATTGGAATCAAGTGTGAGCTGAAAATTGAAATGCGCTTTGAGCAGGCTCTCTGTCATTTCCCCTAAATTTTTCGGCAAGGGAGGGCTTTGTAGTTTTCTCCCTTCCTCCCACCGGTCCCAAGCTCTGCGCTTTAGGTGCGTCATGAGGCAGACTGGACCAGGTATTTTGAAAAAGCAGTCACATAACAGAAGAATATATAGAAACTGTACTAGATTCTTGCTAGGAAATGAAAATATGTCAAGTCAATGAAAGAAAGTAACTCAGTGCTTAATTATTCGTAGATACAGAGCTATTGTTTTCTCATTTCTTATGACCACAGGGAGAGTAAAGCAAGTTTGCATTTTGTGGACGCGTTTGTATGGCCTGCTCACAGTTCCTGTATCCTCTCGGTAATGATCATCGCTGTGTTTTCCCCCAGAGAGGCCATCACAGGTTTTAGTCAAGGCTGTTTGTATTCAGCAAGGTCAAGATAAGTTTTATCTCTCCAGATAAGTCAAGTGCATTAGGATCGATATGTAATAGTAAAATGCTCTGAAAATATTATTGCCAAGCTCTTAATGAATTTTTAAAGCTTGTGAGCTTGTCATATAAAATATACCTCTTAGTATTTTTATTTATTTGTATGGAGCTCAGGAGTGCAATTAATTTTATAGGCATTTTAAAGAAAAGAAACTGAGAACAGATTAAATGTTTTTGGAAGTCCTTAATTGCCCTACATTTAAACCTGTACTGATGGAGTTTTAGAGGCTAATTTTTTTTAAGAAATGCAAAAGAATAAATATTACAATCCATTTATAAACTATGAGTATTAATTGGGTTTACCTGTTAAGATAATCATTTTTATGAAGTTATATGTACCTTACCCCTGGGCTTACCTATATACATCAGATGTCGGGTTGCTTGGTGGTAGGAAAAAAAAAAACCTTACCCTTATCAAGAGGTGATGGTATTTCATGATCTTGACACTTCTTTTCACACCTGGATATGAGCTCATATGTTGAAAGACAAAAAGTATTTTTTTGTTTTTTGTATTACTCAGAGGAATAGTTTTATGACACGTGTTCATGAATATATTAGAAAATGTAGGGTCTAAAAGGATACGTTTTGTCTTGATGCTTTTTTCAATTAATTTTCTGTGGAAACAGCACCACAGTATTAGGAGAAATGCTGATTGAGGTAATTTTCTCCCAAGGTGCAGATTTCTCAAAAATGTTCCCCAGATTGCTTGCCTACAAATACCCTAGAACTACTGAGGACACACATGCTAGAGAAGCTATATAGACTGAACTTAGTTCCCTTCCCTCTTCAGTAACTGCTTGGGTTTTATAGGTTGGAATTACCCCCATCCCTGCTCATGTTTACATTTCTTAATTCTCCAAAATGCACTGTTTTTCCTTTAGCCCTCAATTAAAGGTACTGATTTGTAAGTATTCCTTGTTTTAAATGACGCTTGCTTATCTGAGCCGTTAATTGAAATAAGGAGACTGAAAACAGTCTTCCCGCTGGTTTTAGGTATTATTTATCCATCGGTATTTACACGGTAGTAAATAAAAACGCTCCTGCTGTCATAATCGGCCCCTCTTACCTTTTCCCCCTTCTCCGTACTTCACACACTGTTTATTTATTTAACCATTTAAATTGAAGGTAATATAAACATCTGGCACCGTTTCTGGAAACTGTAACCGTTTTCTTTGAAAGTTCCTATAAATGATGGTCTTGGAGCCTCACGTGTATTAATCTTTCTAATATGGGTCTACATTTCCACCTACTTAGCCGTTTCTCTTTCTGGCTGAAGAATGACACGTTTCCATCAACGGCAGGTCGATTTATTTTATTGCCGGCTGATGCAGATTGTGTTAGAGAGAAGACCCAGCCGAGTGGCGGAAGCTTTGGCCATCTCCACCGAGGCAGACGGCCCGTTGGAGGCTCAGTGGAACCCGCACACTGCCGGCGTGGGGGCGGGGGCGGGGGCGGCCATGTGAAATACAAGTTGATGGTCTCTTCAACAGTTACCTTTGTAGGGTGGTCCGAATGCATTATTAACAAAGTCAGAGCCTTAAGAAATAGAACAATGGCCCTTTTTAAATATATCTAATTTAGTGAATTTGCCCACTCTCCCCCCACCTCTGGTGTCTAATTACTCCAAACAGAAGAGAGAAAAGAAATCCTTATCTGCCGACAGAAAAGTGCACTGCAAAAACTACAGGTTTTTGCCTCTCTTCGTGGCGAACCCTGTGTGTATTCTGCTTTAATCAGGAGGCAGTAAAAGCAAACTTGGTTTCCAAAGCAAATAAATTCCCCTCCCCCATAGGACTGTTTTACGACAGAATATAATCAAACTCCAAACAAGCAATAGTAATCTCGTATTCCTGTTAAACTTTCAAATCTGTATTTACAAAAAGAAAGTGTTCTTTCTTTTCCTTTCTTTTTATTTATGGTTTGTGTCTTCTGTATCACAAAGGGAGACCCCTAATGACTAAAAGGTAAATGTTACACGTGTGTAAGTTAGTTGGTGAAATGATTGATAGTTTTCTTTTCTTTGTTCCCTTATAGTCAAAACATAGAAAATTTCAACAAGAGAAAGACAAGACTGTTGCTCAGGGTTAATTTTCCAAAATAATGTAAAGTGCTTTATTTCTAAATCAAAAAGATTGTTACCAAAAAAATGTGCCTTACCTGCAGTGTTCAGGGGTCTGCATATTCCTGACTGTGGACTTTGTCGTCTGTAAATTTAATCATGAACTGTCACCTAGAGGTATTTTATTTCTGAATGAAATGGGTATTTTAAAGTGCAAATCACTTTCGGAAAGTTTTCCTGTTTCGTAAGGATTATGTTTGAAGGAACAGCTTATTTATGGTCACGGTAGCTACTGAGATGCTGTTGTCAGAAGTGCGTTTATTGTGCACATGGGAGAGAGAAGCCAGTGAGGTCTCACACGTTCATGTGTGTGTGGGCTGTGCACACAGTCATGGGCATTATTAACTGGTAGGTCACATTCCGTGCAGTTAGTTTTAAGTAGCTCATTTGTAAATATCAGTGTATTGTCTTAAGAGTCATAGAGCTTGTTGGTTACTTTCTTTACCTTTGAAATATAGAGCCAAAATCAGTTATTTTACTGAAATCTTTATCCGCGTTTTAACTTTTCTGCCAACTATTAAAACTATTTTTCTCACCTCCCTCATAGATGCTTAAACTTCAGAATGTACCCAGTTCTTCCTCCACTTTTTCTGGTGCTAGAAATAGGACAGTGTGGCTCACCTATCACTTCTACTTTGGCTCGCTTCCTTTATCTTTAGCAAATCTAAATAAAACTGTCACTCTGATTTTCAAATCTCTCTTTGAACTTCCTTTACCCAAATTGCTCACTTTCCTATCTGCTCACTACGTTTTTTTTTTTAATGGAGACTCCACATCTGATGTTTATTTTCTCCTCTTTTTTTTTTTTACAGTTTACTGCTTGTTACTCCCTTTTTGTAACTGCAAACTTTGTTGAGAATCTTGTAGAAAAATGAGAAAGTTGTCAGTCTTTAAGAGTCTTTAGGAGTAATCAATACTGAATTTATAAATTTTTTAAAGATACCTGAATTTGTAACTTTAGAATTCATCAGTAGGGATTGAGTGGGTAGTAAGGGTATAGATACCTAGGAGGTCTTTTTCTTTTTTTTTCCACCTTGGAATGTTTTTACATGATTAATTTCTTGGTTTAAAAAACTCTCAGTACAGTCAGTAGACACACTTACTGGCCCAGAATTGTCAGCAAAAGTTTTTAAGTTGGAATTTCTTGCTCCGTTCTTTAGACACATAGAAAAAAATTAAACTACTTGTTTACTTAATTCCTAAATATTCAGAATATGAATGAGAATACAATATTATACCATAATTTATTATTCAGTTCAGTTCAGTCACTCAGTTGTGTCTGACTCTTTGCGACCCCATGAACCGCAGCACGCCAGGCCTCCCTGTCCATCACCAACTCCCAGAGTCCACCCAAACCCATGTCCATTGAGTCGGTGATGCCATCCAACCATCTCATTCTCTGTCGTCCCCTTCTCCTCAATCTTTATTAGAATTTTCAAATACTCTTTTAATAAAAAAATAGAAATATATTTCATTTATTCTTATTATCTTACAGTGAGAGTGTCTAAGAATCACAGAGCTGAACAGACTCTGAGATTACAGTCCTTCAATGTAAAACAGTAAGGTGGTTCAGGCCCATAGTAATGAAATCTTAAAAGCTAGTGACAAATAGAGATAATAGAATGAGGTTTCTTGGTTCTTACTTCACTTTTTAAAACTACCTGATAAATTCAGTGCCCATCTCCCCCCCTGCAGGTGCCTCGTGTACACCGGGTATGTTGTTTGAGAAGGGACAGGCTAGAGAGGTAGCTAGTGTGATGACAATTCAAATGTGAAATGTATCTGAGCTAATGTTTCTGTCATCTCACTTGTCACGGTTTCCCTGTAGTGACTTTTACTGTACTTTGCAATGTGGCATTTCTTCAGTAGACATGAATACATACTATGTGCCACTGGACTGCAAAATGGTAGGTCCTAGGTATCATGCTTCTGACTTTCCCAGGCTATCTGTTATTCTAAAACATTCCTTTTAGAAACAATGTAAGACATTTCATCATGTGGATGTACCCAGGAGCAGATCTTGGTTTTGTGAAGCATAGGGCTTCTAAAACTCTAGGAGTCTTCTATAAGAAAGTAATATAAAAACAAATACAAAAAAGCAGATTCGAAGTCCTCCTGACAGTGGAATGGATAAATATACTGTGGAATATTATGTAGCAATGAAAATGATCTCTAGCTATACACAGTGTAGAAAGCTTTCCCAAACAGAGAGGCAGTGAAGGAAGCCAGACCAAACACAGCACTGCTTCTGCTCTTAGAAGAGCGTGTGGTGGTGCCTCGTGGAGCCTGGGAGGAACTGAAGTGCAGGAAGCTGGTGATGCCCTTCTCTTGATCTGAGTGTTGTGAAAATCCATCAAGCCGTATGCTATAATATATGTATTTTGTGTATGTATTTTATTACATTTTAATAAAACGTTTTTTAAAATTAGATATGGAAGCCTTAAAGTGAAAGTGAAGTACGACTCTTTGTGACCCCATGGACTGTAGCCTAACCAGGGTCCTCTGACCATGGGATTTTCCAGGCAAGGATACTGGAGTGGGCTGCCATTTCCTTCTCCAGGGGATCTTCCCAACCCAGGGATTGAACCCAGGTTTCCTGCATTGCGGTCAGATTCTTTACCATCTGAGTCACCAAGGAAGCCCATAGAAGCCTTAGAGGAACCCCAAATATTTTTATATACAGATTGATTAGAAAATACTTAGTGATAAAGCTTGAACTTTACATCTTTTGTATCAGATGTTTGTTTATACATTTTATAAATACAACGCCCAGTTTCTAGAGAGGTCCTTAGCATTATAGACTAACAACTGGGTGTTTAAATGTAAATGAAAAACTTATCCTCAAGGAAGCATTCCAGGGTCAAGTTGGCAGAGAGATGAGATACGGCAGAAGGAACTCTGACGGGGGCGCCTTAGACTTGAGTTCTAGTTCGAGCTTTAAATCTAATTCACTGTGTAACTCCTCTGCCCTAGTTGACTATTTTTTTTTGTTTTTAATTACAGAATAACATTTTGTGATTCTTAAGCAGAAATACCATCACTAGGGACTGTATATATTAGGTGTTGATCGTCTTCCTTATGGGCTGTTCCTGTAACTTCACAGGTGTGCCATGGGTTGAATAATGGAAAGAAATAGTGAGGTCAGTTGAACAGCCATCGATTGGGTAATTACAGTGTGCTCAAAACTGGAAATCAAGCAGGTTGATTAATCCACAAGTTTTCACAGACACAGCTGTTTCCTAAAGTGGTTGTTTTTCAGTCGCTAAGTCATGTCCAGCTATTGTGACCCCATGGACTGCAGCACACCAGGCTTCCCTGTGTTTCGCTGTCTCCTGGAGTTTGCTGAAACTTATTGAGTCAGTCCATTGAGTCGGTGATGCTGTCCAACCATCTCATCCTCTGTTGCCGCCTTCTCTTGCCCTCAGTTTCTCCCAGCAAATCCTAAAGTGGTGGGTGCATTATATATTTTACTGGGTTTCAGGGAAGCAGTTAAACATTTAAAGCTGTTTTTGTATTCAGCTTTTGAAGAATTAGATACAGTTGGCATTGTGCAGAGATCTGCTTACTGGAGCCTGTCAACCAACCATTGGTCTTAGCGTGTTGGGTTTGATGGTTTGCCTGGTCCAACACATGCATTCACACTTAGCACGTGTCATTGCCAGGCACACTGCATTGCCCTTGCTCTAAGAAATTCACAGTCTTGTGATCGGATGTGACAGGCCATCTAGTCTATCTACTTCATTTTGTAGTAGAAGAAATAATAATTTAAGAGACTGAGAAAAAAATCTTCAGAAGCAAGAAAATGAGAGTAAGAAGTTTGGTCTTTAAAAAAGAATATGGTGCCATTAAACCTACAGATGGTAGAAAGCCCCCTGAAAATGATTTAGGGGGATAAGATTGTAACCACAAGGAAAGGCAGGGAGGTTTGAGGGGTGAAAAATACCCGGGGCATAGACTGTGCCTCAGTGTAAGAAGGAATTGTCTAACAGGTACAGTTGTCTGAAGAGGCAGTGGTTCACATCCCAGGCTGGTAGGAGGAGCGGGGGGCCACTGGTGGGTTCAGGAACTGCCCAAGAGAGCACTTGAGGTTCTCGCAAAAGTATTAAGCAATAGCTGGTTTAATATGCGAGATGATTTTGTTTTACTTTCTACTTGGAGATCATTTCAGACTTATAGAAAGTTGTAAGAACAGCACAAAGAATCCCCTGTATTCTTCATTCATATTCCCCAAACATTCGCATCTTAGCTCCTTTACTCTGTCATTCTATTTGTGTGTACACACACACACACACACACACACACACACACACACACACACGTTTTCTTTTGTCTTTTCCTGAAACATTTGAAAGTAAGATGCCAACAAGATGCCCTTTCACTATTAAATATTTCAGTGTGTATTTCCTAAAAACAAGGGGTTTCTGATATGTAACCACAGTACAGTCATCAGAATTGGGAAATTAACATTGATATAATGCTATCATCTGGTTTATAGGCCATATTCAATTATATCACTTGTTCCAACAGTATCCTCTATAGCAAAAGGAAAGGAGAATGTCTGGTCCAGCATCCAGTTAGGAAGATGTGTTTTTGTCCAGAACCCCATGGAAGTGGTGCTGTCTTCTTGTGGGCCATGTGAAGAGCCCAGAGGTGTTGATTGCATTTTGACTTTCCTTGGTTAAGATGGTGTCAGCCAGGTCTCTCCACTGTCAAGTTATTACTTTTTTCTCTGTCATTGCTAACACTCTTGTGGGGAGATGCTTTGAGATGATGCAGATATTCTGTCCAGCACTTTTAATGCCCACTGATGATTTTCACCTGGACCAGTTATTACCATCAGAGTTGCTAGATAGTAAATTTCTAATCCATTCTTCTACATTTATTAGTTGGCATTCTATGCTAAGGGAGGTTTTTTCCTTCTTTACCACTTATGTATTCATGTATTTATATCAGTGTACACTTGTGAATTTCTATTTTAGTCAGTGGTCCTTTATTTTGGTGCTTAAATCCTCCCTGGTTTGGCCCACGTGAGCCCCTCAAGCTGCCTTGGTGTTCTTTAACATGTTCCCACCATTCTCGGAGGACTTCCCTCAGAGCTCAGTTGGTAAAGAATCTGCCTGCAGTGCAGGAGACCTGGGTTCCATTCTTGGGTCGGGAAGATCCCCTGGAGGAGGAAATGCAACCCACTCCAATATTCTTGCCTGGAAAATCCCATGGACAGGGGAGCCCAGCAGGCTACAGTCCATGGGGTCGTAAGAATCAGACACAACTTAGTGACTAAACCACAGCCACCACCATCATTCTCGGAGCACTTCCTTACTCTCTGGCCCAATACCATGATCCATCTCTTCTGTACTTCCCAGCTCTAGCTCAGGAGCCAGCTATTTCTCCAGAGTCCTGCACACACATCTGTATCTTTTTCCATATTTCTCTCTTCATAG
The DNA here is from genome assembly GCF_019320065.1 of Cervus canadensis. NCBI lineage: Eukaryota > Metazoa > Chordata > Mammalia > Artiodactyla > Cervidae > Cervus > Cervus canadensis. Next base: position 7,185,552 of record NC_057395.1, on the reverse strand, counting down.
GTAGTTAGAGCAGTTTATACTCCCAACTCCAAGTTGCCTCCAGAACCGAGTTTATTCTCTTGTTTGTTTAACTCTGAAGTATGCAATATGGGCCTCCCAGGTGGTACAGTGGAAGAATCCACCTGCCAATGCAGGAGACAAGGGGTCTATCCCTGACTCGGGAAAATCCTCTGGAGGAGGAAGTAGCCACCCATTCCAGTATTTTTGCCTGGAAAATCCCATGGACAGAGGAGCCTGGCGGGCTACAGTCCATGGGGTGGCGAAGAGTCAGATGCAACTGAGCGATTTAGCACAGCTATATGAAAAACAGTCCTCCTAGCTAGATTTCAGTTTTTATTCACAGTTACTTCACTTGTTTAATATTTCATTTGAAGGTATATAGTCAAGAGTTTGTGTTCAGAAGTTCCTTCTTGGAAGGGCTGGAGGGTTATTGCTTAGCAGCCATGGGGAGGCTCTTTGAGCTGAGCGCTTTCATGGGTGCTGCCCTGGGTGATTGTTTTTGACGACCTGTCATCGGGGTTTTAGATTTGAAGAATCCCTCCTAGGCCAGATCTTCTGCACATTGGTGCTTGGGGACAAGTCGGCCACTTTCCACGTGACCAACCATGCCCCCCTCCCAGCACTGTCCGCTTCCCTCCCCAGGTCCGGGGGTCTCAGCGTCACCTGGAGCTCCGGCCCCTCTTCTGTTTCTCTAGTGGATTCTTTTCTTTCTCCTGCCTCTTTCCTTTATCACATCCTTCCATAGAATCCTATTAATTTTTTTAATCCTGAAAATAAATATTTCCTCACCATATGTCATAACCAAAGAAAAGTATGAGCTTGGCCCTTGGAGAGGTCTATGAGAATCCTGACCTGGCCCCTCAGTAGCTGGATGACTCTCAACCCCTGTGAACTCGCTTCCTTATCAACAAGATGAGGGTCATCGGGTCTCACAGGGTGGTCGTAAAAGCGAGGCCTCACGTATCCACCGTAGCACACAGCAGACAGCCAATAAGTGTTCATCCCCATCTTAGCCCCAGCATTCTGTGTACTTCCAACACTTACAACCTGCTCTCTGCTCTCGAGTAACTTCTGTCAGTCTTAATCAGGAAGCGAAACTTACATTCCTGACATGAATGGGAAAATAACATACAGACCGGAGTCATCTCACATTGAAATTATTTTAAATACCTTCTTTAGGAGTATCTTTTAATTTTGCCCGAAACGTTCTCTTTCGTGTCAGGAAGACAAGCTGGTGGAGGAGATGGTTAGGGGAACAGGATCTAAAGCCGTTTCTGGACGGCTCCCGCTGTGAAAGGGGTGCTGGAAAATGAAGGTCCCCCGGGACGTGCCGTGCTGTCTCAGACAGCACAGCTCCGAGGCCGGCGTGGAACTGTGCTTAAGAATTGTGGCGGGTGTGGAGAGAACTTTTTGTGATCGCGCAGAGTCAAGAAAGGCTTTCTCCTCACGGTGAAAAGACTGTGTGTATAGCTCTTCTCCCTGTTCCTGTCTCTCTCTCTCCTTTTTTCTTTCCCCACTTCTGCTGCTCATAGGGAAAGGAAGCAGGAGGATCAGAGAGCAGAGTAGATGAAAATGCAACCTAAGACTTTTCCCGGCGATGACTGTGAACTGTTTAGGAAGATGAATTGACTGCCTGGGACTGAAACAGATAAGAACCCCGGGAGTGTTTTGATGCTGAATCATCTGAAGTCTGAGAACAAACCTCAAGAAAGGCTTTTCAGTCCACGCTAGAATTGGGGGTGATAAACGCAGAGTTAAGGATTAGAGAGGAAAATACCTGATTGTACCCTTAGGTTATTAAGATTCTTTATAATTTTAATTGGCCATTTAAAACAGAGTGCCAGAGGAAATGATAGAGTTGAAAAGAGAGCGTTGAAGTCTTTCATGCAAGTGCTGGGCCAGTGGTTCCAGCTCCATTCCACAGAGCAACAATAGAATAACTTGGGGGCCTTTTTAAACTAGAGGTTTCTAGGCCCCCAAGTCCATATTGTAGAATGCCTCTGCTGTCGCGGTGAACTGGCCCACCTGGCCGGCATTCGGTCCATTGCTCTGCATCTCATCACCTCGTTGTTTCCAACTCCCTCTCTCCCCGCTTCCCCTGCCTGCAGACAGGCTCAGATCTCTCCCATTTTAAGGCAAACATTTAAAGCCCTCCTTTAACTTCCTCCAGGCTAAGGAGCACACCCCCTTCTTTCTGGGTCTCCCCCCATGTCCATGTTTCAAGGGCCACCATCTTCTATCTCGTTTCCCTGGTAGATGCCTGTGGGGTCCTCTGACAACTTTTCTTTCTCACTGTTCTCATCACCTCTCTCTCTTGAATTCTTATCAGTTCTGCCTCCTCAACATTAAGTCCACACTCTTCTCTGACCCCAAGGGCCCACTTCTGATTTCGCCGTTACCCTTCCTGCTTCCTCTGTCCACCATACTGGGCCCGAGCAGTATTTCTGTAACAGAGATCTAGTTACTGCTTTACTTACAGTTCTTCAGATTATTTTGCCTTCCTGATAAAAATCACAGGCTTGTCCACGGCAGGTAGGACCAGCCTCGCTCTCTGCGCCCCTCCTCTGCCCTTTACTTGCCAGCCTGCAGTGCTCGGGGGTCTCTCACCTGCCCGCCTTGGTTTCCTCTGCTTCAGAGACCTCCTCCTCTGCCTATCTGCCTGCTGAACTTCTATGTCCTTTTTAGGATTTAACCCCTTTCAAGTTCTCTTTGACCTCTCCTTGCCAGCCAGGCCTGCCTGGGAGCTGGGAGCATCCTGTCCCCGTGTCTGTGCTGGTCCCTTATCGCCTGCCAGCGAGCTTCTGCGTCTGCGCGCCAGGTCCCAGCTGAGCCTGGAGAAGCTCTTATCAGACCTCAGTTGGTCAGTTCATCACAGAAAAGAAGTCAAAGCGGAGAATTGTTTAAAAGACAAGATTGGCATGTGAGAACCTTAGCACTCGATATTCAGCTGAGACGTATAAATGTCCCTCCACCTGTCTCTCTCAGTGGGGGTCAAGGCTCATCGAGTGTTGGTTTTCTGGTTGGAATTTAGCATGGTTTTTTGTGCATCAAACCCCCTCTGGTACATCATCTGTGATCTCCAGTGTCCCTTTCTTTAAACTGACGTTAGAACTTTAAAAACTTACAAAGTAATCAGTACAGAACCCCTCTAGATTTTTAACTTCTAATCCTTCCAGTTTATTTTTTAAATCCCTGCCCACACTTACATCAACAGACATTTCCCCTCCAGTGATGAATCTATATTGAGTCTTTCTGAACTGTTTTGATTTGATTTTCATTAGAAACAAGTCACTTTTTTTGCATTCATATCTTCTTGGTTAATATTTAATTAAGTAACCTAGCTGCAATAACAAGTATAAGTGGCAGGCACTAGTTTGAGAACAGCACAACTGATTGTGGTAAACACACAGGTCAACTAGTGGGGACTAATATTTGTAAATATTGTAAGTGACTGGTGGAGAGTAGCTCCAGGCTTCACTTGCTACGTGCTCTCTGCAGACTGGGAGTGTCGGCAGATATGGTTTAGAGAAAAAAATGAAGAGCATTAGTTACTCTAGTGAGTTACCTAAAGGAAGGTTGCAGACTTTTGATATAGATGAAGTGATCTTTCTTTGGTTGGTTGCTGGTCATAATTTATGTTTTTTTAGCTGCTTTTATGGTTTTGCCCATTTTGATACATGGGAGTAATTTTTTGAATGAATTTTAAGCTTTCATCATTTATTTATTATTTGTACAACAAGTTACTTTCAGCAAAGATTGGAAGATGCTTACTGTAAAAGACACAGATACAAATTACATTTTGTACATGTAACCATTAAAAAATCAAATTATATCAATTTCAAAAAACTGAGTATAAGTTTAGTTATTTCTGAGTATTTGTGAGCTAACTGGCCCCCTGCTGTGAACTAACCAGTAAATGTATTGAAAGGCATTGTTGATTCTTATGGTATACTACTTACAGAAGTAGTTAGAAAAACAGTTTTTTCCCCCTAAAAATAGCAGTTAGCTTAAAAAAATATTTTCTTTCCCCTCTTTTTTTTCTCTTCACCCTCTTCTCTGTATTTTTGTCAGAAAGTTTTCTCCTTAAGATATTTGATTATGGTATATGGCAGCTAATTCAAGCATCTGTTTATCACTGCCTGGCTAGACTGAATGTAAAATTTCAATTGAATTACCTCCCAAGAGGGCTTTGAGCTCTTAGGGTAAAACACATCATTTTCTCTTTTCTCCCTGGGGACTGTCAGCAGAAAGAATTCATCTAAATAGTTTACATGCATTTTGAAAATGTTGTATCTCCTGGACTTAGCTCTGTTGTTTGTGGAACATTGCCAATATAAATGGAGTAGCTCTTTTGCTTGTTAACGCAAGCACAGTGGTGTTATATGGCCTTACAGTACGCGTATAAATTGTAGCAGTGAATGACTTTTGCTGATGGTTAACTTATAACCAATTTTCATGTTAACAAAGAAGAGATTTCCCTCTTTTAACAATTTAGCTTCAGAACCTGGATGTTTAATCATTCAGTCATTAAATATTTATTAAGCAATTTCCATGTATACAACTTTATTTATTACAAAATTAAGATACACATTGTAAATGCTTATTTTACCCCTTTTCTCTGGAAGAGTTTTGCGTTTTCTGTGCACCCTAATCTATTTTGTAAGGGCTTGCTTGGCTAAGAACTAATTAATTGAGCTGAACTAAATGTATCAATAATCAAATTCAGCATATTCTGTCTGTAAGTGTCTGTAGTACAGACAGTGTGTTTCAGCTCCTCTGAGTTTTCAACTTGGGGGACTTTTCACTCATTTTTCAGATACCACTTTTATAAGAAAACACCATTAATTTTCTTTTCTTTATTCTGCTTGATTGCAAAAAATTTACAAATATAAAAGAAGGTGAAAAAAGCAGAAGAAAACTTAATTGCTTTACTTTTTCTTCAGCTACAATCAAAAGTGATGATTTTTTAAAAGCAGCACAAAATATTTCATAAATTTTAAAACTATGTTAAAATATTAAATCTTACCATGGTAAAATACATTGTCAGATTATTAAAACAAAAAAATTTTCACTGGTAATTATCAGTTCTGCGATAAAATTTAGGTTCTTTTGAGAAGAATCCCAACAGCCTATGTGTCTGTTGGGTGATCTTTCAGTTGGTCAGTTACCCATCTTTTCTTTGAAATGTCTAAGAAGCTAAAATGGAAATAATTCTTCATTATATTATTTCAATAAATTAAAATTTATTTCATGAATAAGCTTTAAAATATAGTCTTGGAGCACTTGAGATGTATATTGAGAAAGTTGCTAATTACTTTAAGGCCTAAATTACAGAAAGAAAGCTTTGTTACTTAACAGTGAAGGTGGCTCAGATAGTAAAGAATCTGCCTGCAATGCAGGAGACCCGACCCCTGGGCCAGGAAGATTCCCCTGGAGAAGGAAATGAAAACCCACTCCAGTATTCTTGCCTGGAGAATTCCATGGACAGAGGAGCCTGGAGGACTACAGTCCATGGGGTCGCAAAGAGTTGGACACGACTGAGCAACACTTCACTTCCATGGGAGAAGTGTCTTATCTGTGGTTTTGAATTTGTCTCTTGGAAGGTCTGTGCTCTTTAAGACCTGATAAACATGTGAGAAGTAGGGAGGAGCCACACGGTGTGTGGGTTGTCGCAGGTTGTCCTGTGAGGTGACCCATCAGAACCGCTACAGAGCCAGGGGCTGGCTTTCCTAGCCCGAACTTCGGCCTTCTCAGGTACCTTCCTCTGCGCTTCGGTGTCTCATCTGGCTTTTGTGCCTCAGCGGCTCATTTCCCTTCGTGTCACTGATTGCATCTGGCACTCTTTCTCACTCCTGTGGCCACCTCTTTCCTGGTCATCTTCTGCTCCGACTGCTGCCATTTCCTTCTCATTGATGCCCTGACTTCCAGCACTGTCCTAGCCTATCTGATGTGTGTATACAAGGTTATCTCCACCTCCTCCTCATCCAGCTTCAGCTTCCTACCTCTCTTTTGCTCAGGTCAACCTTTTATCAGATATTGTTAATCCTTAATAGGAGTTGTCTCATATAAATTCATTCTCATAATTAAAATATCACCTCTTTTAATATTTCTGTATACCGCATATCTCTTTAACCCTCCTTCTCAAAGGAACCCTCGAAGAAAAACAGAAGGAAGCAAGAGTTAGTCGTCTTCTATCTTTAACTGAATGCTGTTGCCAACAGAGTAGGTACTGAGCTCAAAATACATATCTTCTCTCCAACCATAATCTCCTGCCCTGTATTACCAAAAGAATTGCACATTTAATTTTACTAGGCCTAAAATCATCCTTTCCCTTTTCCATTTTTATGTTGTCTTGTAAACTCTCAATTGATGATTAGCTGTTCTAATGAAGGCAGTGGAATGCAATCCACAACTGTGGTTACTCTCAATATTTGACTTGGGAATGTTGCATATTTCATAAACTTCTTCTTCACCTAACCAGTATACACTGTTCAGTGTTATAAACACTGTCCCTGCTGTCCTTAGCGGGCCTTCGCCCTCAAGGAATGCATTTGATCATAAGCGCAAAGAAGAAGAAAATGGCCACATAAGGTAGAAAATGACAAGACAGGAAAACAGAAGTAACCAGGTCGTCGTTGCCTGTGTGTTGCATCTCAGTGCTGCCTCGTGTTGGGTGTGTGTGGGGGGTCCCTTCTCCCTGGCAAGAGCGGTGTGCTGGTCCCTGGATGGCCAGTGAACACTGACCTGGTGGACATGGAGACACGGTTTGCAGTTGCTCAGTGTTTTACATTGGAGTTCATTTCCTGGAAACCTGTTTTCTATTCAGTCAGTTAATGTTTATTGAGCCTAATGAGCGTCCCTTGGACAGCAAGGAGATCAAACCAATCCATCCTAAAGGAAATCAACCCTGAATATTCACTGGAAGGACTGGTGCTGAAGCTCTAGTACTTTGGCCACCTAATGTGAAGAATCGACTCTCTGGAAAAGACCCTGAAGCTGGGAAAGATTGAAGGCAGGAGGAAGAGGGGACAGAGGATGAGATGGTTGCATCACCGACTCAATGGACATGAGTTTGAGCAAACTCTGGGAGATAGAGGAGGACAGAGGAGCCTGGCGTGCTGCAGTCCGTGGGGTTGGAAAGAGTTGGACACAACTTAGAGGCTGAACAACAATAGCAATTAGTATAAATGTCAAGTTCATCTATGATTTTAATACCTTTGGTGGGGGCAGGAGAATTGGATATGGACAAAAATTAATCCCTCTTTAATTTTTCCATCTTGATTCAGAGATTCTGCCTTTGATTGTTCAATCATGAGTGTTGATCTTGCTTCCACTATAAAGCTCAGTTTTTCATCACAGAGGACCAGGTTACAGCGTGGTTCCTTTCTAAGCCAACAAACATAAATGTCTGTTCTTTGTGCAGTAATGTGCTAACGCTGGGGAGCCAGACCGTAGGGGCAGTCTGTGGCCTCAGGACGCTCCCCAGTTCTGTTGATGTTGAACACTAAGAAACAGAGAGAAAAAATGGAGGGAAAACTAAACATCTAGCAGTAGGAACATGCTTTGGGCTGTAATGTTAAGTAAAAATAGGGTGCAAACTCTTATATGATTTCAGTTAAATATGTGTAGAAAATTGTAAAATGAAAACCCTAATTATATTAACAGTGATTCCCCCCCTCCCCCGGCAGATTGTGGAATTTTGGTTTTTTTATTTTTAACTTTTAATTTTGTATTGGAGTATAGCTGTTTAACAATGTTGTGATAGTTTCACGCGGACAGCTAAGGCACCAAGCCATACATACACGTATATCCATTCTCCCCTAAGCTCCCCTCCCACCCAGGCTGCCACGTAACACTGGGCAGGGTTCCCTGTGCCTCACAAGAGGTCCTTGTTGGTTTTCCATTTTAAAGGTAGGAGTGTGTACATGTCCATCCCAAACTCCCTAACTGTCCTTTCCCTCCATCCCTTCCCACTCCCCAGCAACCATAAGCTCATTCTTTAAGTCTGCGATTCTGTTTCTATTTGTAGGTAGGCTCATTTGTATCATTTCTTTTTAGATGGAGTTTTAGTAATCTTACAAGAAAAGTACCTGTAATTAGGGTTGCCTTCTCCATTCATTTTCTTCAATTGCCATAAAAACTAGCATCTACTTATAGCACTGCTTCTTTGTTTGCTTGCCCACTAATTGTTTGTTGGAATATTTTGGAGAGGAGTAGATGACATTTGCATAATGTTAAGTTTGTTGTTGTTTCGTCACTAAGTCGTTCCAACTCTTTGCGACCCTATGGACTGTAGTCCACCAGGCTCCTCTGTCTATGGGGATTCTCCAGGCAAGAATACTGGAGTGGGTTGCCATTTCCTTCTCAGGGGATCTTCCCGACCCAGGAATCTGCCCCACATCTCCTGTGCTGGCAGACAGATTCTTTACTACTGAGCCACTGGGGATGGCAGAGTGAAAAATCCACTGATGGGGTAACTTGGCTAATCATCTCTGCACTCTTGCCTTTACCTAAGGGTTTTAATCTAGCCACTGCTTCCCATTCCCCCCATTATTTCTAGTGGCTAAAGTAAGCCTTCTAATCTTTAAAAGAAAAAAATTTAAAAAGCCCAGAAAACATGAAGAGTCCCATAGCTTCATATACAGGTGTTGATGGATTACACTTTCAATAGAGGTGTTTGTCTCACAGTCACGTGAGTGACGAAATACCTAGAATACTGCATCATTTCTAGGGATTTTGATTGATTTGGGGAGCTAGGATGTTACAGATAAGACGGATGACTGTTTTACATGCAGCCACCCGGATGACTGAACAGCGAGGTGGTCAGCCAGCTGCTCCTGTGTGACTCCTAAGAGGAACCAGGAACCAGGCACAAGCATTACAACGCTGGCACCTTGAAAACGTGTGCTGTGTCGACTGAGATTCAGCCTCAGAGAATAGAAACTTATGAAATGGCTCAGGTTCTTTGAGTTACTACAACAGAAAAACATTTTTGTAGAAATGGTCACGCATAGGATGTATTTAAGAAGCAGTGACCCCAATTTTTAGGGAGATTTTGTAAGGAAGGTACACCTACTTGTCCTAGGGTCTTGTTTGTTTTTAGCTTATTCTGTTTTACAGAAGTTCTTCTCTTCAGAATTAATATTAACAAAATAAGATTTTGATTGGGAGCATGTGAATTTTATTCTCAGAAAGAAATCATAATTTTTTTAAATCATAGCAAATTCATCACAAAATAATTCACATTTAGGATGCCTTGTTAATCTTTAAAATGATTTCTTAAAGTCATGCTTCATAAAGTAGTAGTGTATATAAATATTTATAATTTCTTTCAGCAGGCTTATGGAAACTTTCCAGATGTTCAGATTTTTTTTTTTTTTAAGACCCAGACCAGTCATCCCCAAATGAATTTTTGGCTTGCACGTTTACAGTCACTAAGATCGTTACATTTGATTGTAATTTACTTAAGAATGCCTCATATTCTAAAACCTGTTTTCCTTATGGGGATTTACTTAGGCGTGTACTGTCAGTGATATTATTAAAGCTATTTGTAGTGGAGGCTGAATACTACACTAAATATATAGCCTTAAGGTAAGGAAAAAAAATACTAGAAGACGCAAATTTTGAAATAAAACCATGCTTGGAGTGTTTCCACTCTGAGGCGCAGCCCATGCCACAAAAGTAAGAAGTCTGTTTGAGTGAAGTTAATTACCCACGGGGTGCATGTTGGTCACTCTTTAAAATTCTTATAAAAACAAAGAAATTAATTATCCAGCATAAAAAACGAGCCATACTCTTTCTGGCAAACATTCAATTAACTTTTTAGTGCTTGCTACTTAATGTTGTTTTTGACCAGCCAACCATTGAGAACGACTTTCCTTTGAAATCGGGCTTGAGTGGAAAACAGCGTTGCGTGTAGCTGTTCAGATGGCGAGTATCATTGGATCGTCAGCTTCTTTCCCGTAATCTGTGCATTCGGGGGCTAAGGTTATATGCTAGACTCACTGTGCCGTGTGCCTGGAGCCCAGTTATTTTGAGTGTTTAGTGTTTAACAGAGTTAACTTGTCAAATCTGTTGGGAATAATCAGAAAAATTCCTAAATTAGTATTTCACATTAGAACATTCCAAACATGTCATAGCATGAAAAAATTTTCCACCTGATCAACTAAGGCCAGTAACAGTTACATTAATTTTTTTTTTTTTTTGAAGGTAAATACTTGCATTGCTTTTCTTCTTTTGTCTAATTCCTCTCTCCACTCAATTCTCCTTTAACTTTTCCTTCTGAAGTTACTGTTTCACAGCGTCGTGTCTTTAATTTGAATATTGGATGGTAACGTTCCTCTCTAACCCAGAGGTAGAACACACACGACATCTAATAATGCCCACGTTTAAAGAGAGCAGGCCTGGTTCAGTCAATATCCTTTCTGACAGAGCTGTCAGAGACAGGTTTAACCACAGCTACATGATTCCTGGTCAGTGGGAGAACTTGATGTTTGCCCTTTAAGATTACCACTCTGAAGCTCCCTTCTCCTCCCAGAGGTAAGCTTTGAAAAAACCAGTAAAATGTTGAAGGATTTAGGAAGATGGCTGTTTTGGGAAAACCTAAAGATTTCTGCTGCGTTGCTGTTTATTTGCCATGTGGAACCAGGGTGGCACTGACAAGGACATCATATTCTTTTGTTGATCTCTTGTAGCTGTTTGCACCCCCAGCCTGACAGCGTGTTCGAATCTGACACTGCTCATGTGCGGTCCAGCCTTTCTGCGACTCTGGGCTTTTCTCCCATGCATCTTGGGCTGGAATTTAGGTGACTGTCTCTGGGAAGAAGAGTGCTCCTTGGGCCAAGCGGCTTAGCCTTCTGTAGACTTGAATAGCTTGAATAGCTGTTAGCAGGCTTTTGCTCTGAACCCAGGCTCTGGCACATGCGGGTACCAGCGCACGTGAAAGCTCTGGGGATAACGCGGAGGAGGGAGGCGCATCCACATCTCTGGCTGTTGTGCTGTCGCCTCAGTGCTCGGGACACCAGGAGGCCCGGGGTCCTTCCGGGGGTCTGTTGCTGGGACCCCACTTAGAGGACAGTTACCATGCTCCTGAGATTGTCCGAGTCCAGTGCTTCAGAGTGTGTGTGTACATCCCTGCTGGCAAGCGAGGTGATGTCAGGTGACGAATGTTTAGGTTTAGTTTTTGTATTTTAACGGATACTACAAAAACATAACTAACACAGGACTGGGTGATTTCACAGGTGTTATTGTTTATAACAGGATAAAATGGGTACGTAAGTTCGGCACTACCAGTAAGGAACCTGCATGCCAATGCAGGAGACATAAGAGATGAAGGTTCGCTTCCTGGGTCAGAAGATCTGCTGAAGAAGGCAATGACAGTCCACTCCGGTGTTCTTGCCTGGAGAATCCCGTGGACAGAAGAGCCTGGTGGGTTACAGTCCGTGGGGTCACAAAGAGTTGGACACGACTGAGCACACACACACAAGTCAAAAATCAGCCAAATTTTGAGAGAAATAAAGGGATAGTAACTCACGTGTCATATCAATACTATAAAAAAATTATAAAGGTATTGTACAAGTACCAGAAGTTTGGGAAATACTGACTCAGGTGAACCACAGGAAAAAAGCAAAAGGGAAATGGTTTTCCCCAAGTTAGGTGGACAGTTTATAGTATAACCCTGTAGTGTCTTATCCTGTGTGTTGGCTTTTATGAACTGATTACACCTCAGGGGGAAGTGCAGTAAGTTCCTATTACTGCCCGCTTTCTTCCAGAGAGGTGCTGTTTCAGGCGGCCACCAGGTCTCCCTGTGCCTCTCTTCAGGGAGGGAATCCTACTTTTCTGTTCCCGTCAGTTTCTCCATGTTGTTGGATTCTGCTTTGCTTTACATTTTAAATTAGAAAAAAAATCGCAGTCAGCCTAACCCCTAACTGGGAGGGAAACCCTGTGAGTATCTTTCTTCTACCAACTCCTTTTCTTTTTCCAGAACATTCAGCAGATTAATTATTTTTGTACGTTTGGGTATACGGGTGGGTTGTATTAGTGTTTTCTAACTTTGGGGATCATAGAATATTTTTTTAGAACCTAGGACCTTTAAATTTATCATTGACTTGTTTTCTAAAAGGGTTGAAAGTCTACATCAGGGGAAAGAAAACACATATCAAATTGTATTCATTAAGGATAAGGTTAAGCTGCAGTCATAAGAAGGCCAAATAAACAGTGGCTTAAATAAGACAGGAGTTCAGTTCCCCTGCTCCCAGTGTGGCTAGTCTAGGCCTGGAGGACAGCTGTCTTCCCCGAAGTCTTTTGGGAACTTGGGTTCTTGCCACCGTGTCACTGGGCCATCTCCTAGAAGTGCCCAAGTCCACAAGGGGAGAAGCTGGGTCACTGCCAGCTGGGTGTCCCCGAGTCCGGGGGGCTGCTTTGACTCAGCAGTGACCCTGCCGGTACCTCCCCGCCATTCACAACACTCGGCCCTCCCCTCCGCCCAGCTTCCCCAGAGGCTGCGAGGAGGCATCTCCCGCTGGACCGCTGCAGGTGTCCGGGAGGAAGGTGAGAGTGAAGTTGTAAGGGACAGTTAGAGCTGCTCCACATGCATCCTTTTGACACATTTATCTCCCGGTACACTTTGTCATCACAGAGGCGATTCCCCGTCTTAGTTTGAAAGTGGGTGTTACAACAACGTGGACCCATGAAGGGTTTTGGGCAAGGAGGCAAAGTGATGAGAGTTGTGTTTTAGAAAGAGCGCTCTGAAGGCAGAGTGGAGGTTGGATTGAAGCTAGAAAAGATTCAGGGAGGGAGCCAGTGAAGTGAGCTCTGCGGTAATCAGAAGCTGGAGGAGTGCGCGAGCTGCTGGAAGGCGGGGGCTCAGCAGGTGGTTGGGGCTCAGCAATGCCAGGGAGCCGGCGTCATCTGGGGTTTGCCCTGTGCCCGCATGCCTAGGTGAGTCCCTGTCAGCCTTGCCCCGTTTCCGGCCCTGACTGCGCTCTTCCCTCTGCTTCGCCATCCCAATCCCCTCTACGTAGCAATTATACCTTTTCCCCCCAAAGCAGGTGCCACAGACTCCTGCCTTTCCGGACCAGGAGTTGAGGACCGGACCAGGAGTTGAGGACCGTGAGGAAGGAGCCCGCGGGTGGGGGCGGGACCCTTGAACCCGAGGGCGCCTTTCCTGTCAAAGCCGTGGGCGGCCACTGCTCAGCCCAGCTGATTACCCTCAGGCAGGAACGCAGGCCCTGCATCGCCAAGTTTTTCACTTTTAAAACCAGAAACCAGAAACGTCCTGGTTTTTAAGTGTTGGTAGCTTTCAATACTCTAAATTCTCACAATAGCTATTTCATGGGGTGGCCATGAAGATTAAATGGGTTCATAAAGGAAAAGGTCTTGTAGAGTAGTACCTGAGAAATGTCATCTCTGCACCACCATCGTCTTCATCCCCAAATTCACGTCGACCTTCTCTTCTTCTTCTGCATTGCCAAGAGCTGCCATGGAAGCTAGCCATGAAGCATCCAGGCCACTGTGTGCTTCCAGAGTCACGGAGCACGGAACGAGACGGAAGCGAACATCAAACGTTGTTCAAATCACAGGACCCTTTCTTCAGCAAACGCTGACATGGAAACCTGAAGTGTAAGAAGGATGAACTTGGAAGTGTTCTGTTGGAAGTGGTTATGGGGAACTGAATAGAGAGAGGTTCTTCCACTTTAGCTTAGGTCAGAATCACTTAGAAGGCCTATTAAGCTCAGATTTCTGGGGACTAACCCCAGAGTTTATGAGTGGCTCTGGGATGGGCCCAAGAAATTTTGTTTTTAACGAGTTCCCAAGTGCTACTGGTGGTGGGGTTGGGGGAACCACAGCTGAGAACTATGTTTCGAGGTTACATTTTTACATCACTTGCCTTGCCTTGAACAGAATCTGAGCAGATGTGTTACTTCTTAGCCATGGCTGTGGCCTCCCCTCTTCCTCAGATGCCTGTTGTCTGGAATGTTCGGTGGTCTAGACAGAGCCTGGTCCACCTGCCAGCAATAGCAGCATCACCTGGAGCTTTTTAGAAGTTCAAGTTCAAGGGCCTCCTTCCAGACCTGTTGAACCAGAATCTCCTGGGAGCCCCAGATCTGTGCTTTTTAAAAGCGTTCTGGTTACATGCCGAGGTTTGAGAATTGCTGGTCCTACTCAGGAGTTGAGGGTAGCTTACAAGAAGTCTGTGGGTAGAACTGTGTCCCCCACTCTCAGGACTTGGCCCGCATTACTCCCCACCCCTTGGAGCCACACTGGTGCTAAATGAACAGCTCTGGTTCCACCAGGTTCTGTGTTCTTTGTCATTGGATACACTGCTGCGTTGGCTAACAAATGAATTTCAAAAAATGATTAAAATTATGGGAAATGAGATGGGATGACAATCCAGTTATATAGAGAGGGTGATGAATTAAATTTTAGAAATATTTGTGCTTGATGACTGCAAATTTAGGGCAAAAGGAAACTAGTATGATTTAATCCTCTAACACATGCCGGGTGCTTTATTGGGTCACATTTAATTATCTTAAGAGTGAAGAGAATTACCACTGCAAGCAGGTGAGGATGTCCTCATTTGGGAAGAGGAATCAACTGGGAATTGGCAGAGGCGGGATCTGAACCCAGGTCTTTATGACACTGGGCTTCCTGGTGGATCAGTGGTGAAGAGTCCGCCTGCCAATGCAGGAGACAGGGTTCCATCCTTGAATCAGAAAGATCCCCTGGAGAAGGAAGTGCAGCCCACTCCAGTGTTCTTGCCTGGGAAATCCCGTGGACAGAGGAGCCTGGCGGGCTACAGTCCATGGGGTCTTGCGAGTCAGACACAACTGAGTGACTAAATCACAGCACCTCTAGGACACGAGAGCCTATGCTCACTGCACCCTGTGATGATAATGATTCCATTGAGCCCCCAGGGCCCCAGTCTCCTCCTGATGCTGAGCATCTACAGTTTGTACCCACTGGATTTTTTCTGCTTTACTTGGCAGAATGTATCTAATAAAAAATATATATTGCATAGTATGACGTGTTGCAAATAGGTAGTAGTAACTATTGCAGCATAAAATTCCTAAATATCAGGAATTTTGAAATTACTGCCATACTTTGTGAATTTTAAGCATGTTTCTGAGTATAATAACTGAGTATTAAGTTAAAATGACTTTTCAGGAACAGTAACCTAACTACTAACCAAGAGCTAGGAATAATTTGGTGGATTCTGACCTGAATTTAAATATCTGCTTGTATGTGGAATCATGAACAAGGTCAGAATTTTAAAAATATACCATCTATAAGTTCAAACCAGGAATAATGTGTACTTTCTTAGGTGGGGCATACTTTTCATTCACCCCACAGATGTGTTTAGGTGGACTTACACATGTTTAAAAAATGTTTAGAAGTTCTTTTGTTGCCAACATTTTTAAATTGGATAGTTTTTTCTGCACCACATAAGCCTTTTTTAGATCTTTCCTTGAAGACTGAACGATCAGCGCTCGCTGAGCTGCCGTCCCAGGAAAGGCCACAGTTGCCCGCACTGTCACCCGTGAGTTCCTGTTGGGGTTTAGGACGCCGACTTTCTAGGCTCCCGAAGATCTGTGTCTCCCCGAGTTTATGAATGCGGTGTGGCTTTTAAAGCCCCGGTCTCATTGAGCGTCTGTCTGAGCAGTCCTCTGTGCCTGCTGTGTCAGAGTGAGCGACGGGTTCATAAATCGTCCCAGTGTAGTCCTTTCACTTAACCCCAAAGTGTTTGGTTTGGACACTCCCCAGGAGTTACTCCTTAAAGCACCACACAAAATAGAAACCTGGCTCTCAGTCACGTGGCTATTAAAGTTTCCTTTGTTGATGGATTATTCCATGATGTCTTTTTCTTCAGGTAATTAAAGTAGATATTCCAGTCTTGACCATGTTTTTAAGTCACATACATACAGAAACTAAGTGTGGAATATTCAGAAACTTTAAAAAGGTTTTCGTTATGGGAAGTTTCAAGTAGAATAGTGTAATTGATTAACTTCATGGAACCGTCACTCAGCTTCAGCCCATCAGTTTCATATATGGACCGTAGCTATAAAATGTAATAAATAGAAGACGTTAATTAATTTTAAAAATATAAGAACTGGACTAATTCTGAAAACCTTCGTATATCTGTCGATGTATCTACATGTATCTCAGTTTAGGTAGTTTGTTTTAATAATGAACACCACATCTGTTGCATAATTTCGTATTTAAAGTAACCTCTAAGCCAGCTGAGCTGGTGAAAGGCATGTCTTTCATATCAGGTGAGATTTTGCAGTATGCTAATTTAGTTTGTGAGTCTAAGTTTAACTGCAGTTAAAGGAACCTTTTACGAATTCAGTTTTACTCTTGTGTTTATAGATTCAAACTGTCACGTATCTCGTAGCTTTAAATCACCCCACGAGTATATGTAGTTTTCTTCCTTCAAAACTCCTGCTTTTCCGTTTTGTTTACTATGTGAGACATATCCTGTATCTTAAAACATAATACATAGTTTTGAAGTAAGTTGATTGACAAAAAGTAAGTGAATTGGGTTTATACTATTTGTCTAATTTTCTGGAGAAATGCAGGCAGTATGTTGTATCCTAGAAAGCTCTTAGGCTTCCGAATGATAGGAACCTAGGCTCTCAGCCCCCCCACTGCTTACCAAGTGCACTGACTCAGCGGATGCTCGCTGCATCCCACCGGATGCTCGCTGCACCCCGCCGTGTGCTCCCCACAGAGAAGGGCCTCAGCAAACAAAACACACGAGGTTCGTGCGCTAGTTCCGCAGGCAGTTTAGTTGGAGAGACGGACTATACTAAAGTAGCTAAACAGACATTTGACAGATTTTCAGATAGTAGTATGGAGGAGGAAAACGGCAACCCGCTCCAGTATTCTTGCCTGGGAAGTCCCATGGACGGAGGGGCCTGGTGGGCTACAGTCCATGGGGTTGCAGAGAGTTGGACACGACTGAGGGACTAAACACCACCACCACATAGTAGTAAGTACTGTGAACAGAATGAAGCAAGGAAGCAGAGAGGGTGAGGCGGGGAATCCGGAGAGGCGGCACTTTGAGTGGAGCCAGCGGGGTGGCATCAGAGCAAACCTGAGCAAGAAGTCCAGGAGGATGTCTCCCCTCCCACCGTGTGTGCACTTGAGGTATAACGTTTCAAGCAGAGGGTGCAGCTCGGGTTCTTGCTGTGGCCTCACTGGAGGCGGACTTCACCCTTCTAGAATGATGCAGTAGCCTGTGGCAGTGCAGGGTGGGAGGAGCTGAGCGTGGAGAGGCGGGAGTGGAGAGGCTGGTAAGCCGCCATCTGGAAGGGTTAACCCACGTGCTGAGTTGCAGCTGACTCTTTGCAGCCCCATGGACTGTAGCCAACCAGACTCCTCTGTCCATGGGATTTTCCAAGCAAGAATACTGGAGTGAGTCGCCATTTCCTTCTCCAAGGGAGCTACCTGAGACGGGGATCGAAACCTCATCTCCCGAGTCTAGTTGCAGGGACAGGGGGATTCTTTACCACTGAGCTGCCTGGGAAGCTCACTGAGTAAGTAGCATAGTTACATGATTGACATTTGTTATCTTCTAATGCAGTTTTCCCTACATGAGACAGTTTTCTAGTAAAACTCAAAATGTAATTGCATATATTCCAAGTACATTGTCACATATTATTATACAGAAATATCGAGAATAGGAACCTTGAGATCTAGTTCCTTTGTATCCTTTGTGTGTGTGCTCAGTTGCTCAGTCCTGTCTGACTCTTTGCGACCCCATGGACTGTAGCCCACCAGGCTCCTCTGTCCATGGGATTCTCCAGGCAAGGATGCTGGAGTGGGTTGCCAGGCCTTCCTGCACAGGGTCTTCCTGACCCAGGATCGAACCCGAGTCTCCTGCAAGTCCTGCATTGCAGGCGAATTCTGTACCACTGAGGCACTGGGGAAGCCCCATTGGAAGAGTCTGGATCTCTTTTAATCCAAAGGCAGTTTTGATCAAGGGAGGGGCATCATCTCATTTGCGCTTTGGTGAGATCAATCTGGCTGCTGTTAGGAGACTAGCAGGTGGGGTCAGATTAGGAGGCTGTTAGCAGGCAGCGGGAGAAGCAGTTGGAGGTGGTGGAGTGGCCCGCTCATGGACTGGGTGACAGTGTGAGGAGAAGAGTCGGACGCCAATGAGGAAAAAGGCATTTGGAAAGGAAATACTTCTGAGAAATTAGCTAAGGTGAAAACTGAAAGCGGATCATTGGATTTGGCAGAACAGAGGCCATTGTTGGCCTTGACTAGAGTGGTTTGAGGGGAGCGGTGGGGATGAAAGTCTGATTGGAGAAGGTTGAAGAGCAGATGGGAGGTGAGTCATAGAGACAGCCAGCCGGGGGACTTCAAAGGGTGTAGACAGGACAGCAGACACACAGGAGGGTGGCAGGCCCAAGGAAGGTCCTTCTGTTAGTTTTATTCTGTGTTTCCGATGGGAGATGGCATAGTGTTTGCTCCTAGGAAAGATCTGCTGGAGAGGAGTCAGCTGGTGGTGGCAAGGGAGTATAAATGGAGGAGGGGAGTCTGGAGCACATCAGCTGGCTGGGGAGGAGGCGGCGCTGGTTGCTCCCCTGGTGACACAGCAGAGTGAGGGGCAGTTACGGCTGAGAGCTGGGGAGAGAGAAGGGGGACGGGGCAGCGTGAAGAAACAGGCCCAGGCGTGGCGTGCTCTCCAAGGCAGATGGGAGAGAGGAAGAGCCGGAGGAGTGCAGGAACGCCAGGCAGTGCTGGGGGCCCAGTTGCCATGAATGGCTCCGTGGCCTGAGCGTGCAGATGGAGCTGGCTGGGTAGAGGCTGGGGGTGAGTGAGGAGCTGGATGTAAGCAGGGATGGCGTTTGGCCAGTGAGTGTGACGATGGCAACGGCGAGCGGGGGAGTCAAGAGCCTGCAAGTGCGGTTCAGATGTGCTCTGAGGAGGCTGGCCTGGGAAGGGAGGAAGGAGAGCCTTGGTGGGGGTTACTAGTGAATCTCTAGTGGGTCAGACTCCGCCCTCGTCCTCCGGTTACAGACGAGGCTCCACAAAGTCGGGCATCAGCCCACCGGGATGGGGCGCACGGGGTGCCGCTCTTGTCATTCAGCCTTTAAGCCGTTACGTGGATGTTGCTTGGGTCACTTGAATAGAGGTGGAGATAATACAGTGGGGATGAGACTTGCCCCAAAACGCAGAGGACTAACTCCTTGGGCCAGAGATGAGCACTCTAGAAAGTGGTCATGATGCTGCCTGATGATGTCACTCCACGGGGAGCATGGCAGGGGGGGAGGATGGTGGGGAAGCAAGATGAGGAGAAGGGACCCAGGTCACCGGGGACAGCTGGCATGCGGTCCAGGGAGAGAAGACGGCGCCAGTTGAAGTGGCCGTCATAGGCAGGGTGTCCCCTGAGATTCCACAGAAAGCTCAGGGAAGCCTTGGCAGAAGACCCCGGCCCCACAGGAGGCTCTGCTCCTGACGGGGTGTGAGCCTCGGAGGCGCGGAGTCTGGGCAGATGGGGTGGAGAGCCACACGAGGGCGAGCGGCCAGGTGATGATGGATGGACATCCGGGGGGCTCGGCCTCAGGGGTGAAAGGCTGAGGTAACGGGGCTGTCCTGTGAGGTGTCAGCCATGCCTCCATCCGGGGCTGGGGAGCCGATCGGCTTGCTTTGCGACGGGCTCCTTGTGGGGTCTGTCTCTTCTGCGCCCGGCCCCAGTGAGGTGGATGGTATTGAGCGTAGGGGGGCGGCCCCACCAGGAACTCAGCAGTCCTGCTTCTGTCCCGCAGAGTACGTGGACCTGCTGTTTCTTGGATTAATTGTACACGTGAGCAAGTCATAGGGCCTTCCCCAGCCTCAGTGTTTTCACCTGTAAAATGGAGACAAGTCCAGGCTTGCCTGTACTTAAGATTTAGAGATGATGCATGTATAGAACCCAGTAGGGTTTGGAGTTAGAGCAGTGCTGCATGACATTTCCCCTTACATGTACAGAGAAAGGTGTTTTAAGCATTTCTAGTCCTTGCTTGTACTTGATAATGGTTTGTTCATTTATTAACATTATCCTAAATATATATACATATTTAAAACATGTATATGCTTATATTCATATATATATATATATATATATATATATATATATATACACTCACATACGTATCTGCATAATACTTGGGTCATTTGTTGGGTTTGCTCCCCCACCAGATGAATGCTGTGGGAATTGTATGATCCCAATCTCTGTTTACAATGTTGAGGTTTTCATGCTGTCCATTTTGTTCCGAGATATAAATGATAAAATGCATTCCTAGCCATCTTATCCCCAATAAAGTCATATTGATTTTTGTGTAGCATATAATGAAATAGAAAATAATCTCCTGGTGTCTACTCTGTATTATTCACAGAAACAATTTCTGAAGAACAAGTCTGCATTTGTACAATATAAATGCCTTATCTTGTTTACTTGACATAAACTGGCGTTTTTGAAGGCAGAAGGGAGATAAAAATCACAGTTAATTGTTGTCCTTCTTTAACATAATATGGCTCAACCTGAAAAGCCTTTTGATTTGCAGGTAAAACATTTTTGGAATAAAGCTTATCTTTTCACCATATATTTTAAGGAAACATGGTAGCACTGAAATAGAGTGCAACTGTTTTTGTCAATTTAGAAACTTAATAATTTTGTTAACAGTGATTTATACTGTAGCTAAAAAGCTCTTGGTGGTTTCCCAAATCTTAAAGCTAACTGACCTTGCATTTGAACCCAGCTGTAATGTAAACATTTTCTGGAGATGGCAAGGGCTTGGGCCAGACAATCTGGAGGATATTAGTGGTATTCTGTTTGAGGGAAGTTGGAATCCCCAGATAATTCTCAGGAGCTCTTTTTTAGGTCAGAAGCTATCTTGGACATTCTACATTTCTTCCTTCTTTCTTCGTCTTGTTAATGATGCACACTGTTCCTCTTGGAAATCTAAACTAATAAAAGACATACCTAATTGAAGCAGGACAGTAAGGGTAGTTTTATTTATAAGGTAGTTTTTCTATCCTTTCCACATTATTTAGTTGCTAAAAATTAAGAGTATTCAGACTACCATGCTTGAGGTTGCTGCCCTACTGGCTTTAAAAATTCCTACTTAGTATTCTGTTACTTATCCAAAATATTCTGTTCAAAGCTCAAACCTACATCAGTTCCCTTAGACACCTCCCCCCTTTTAAAAAACTTTCCTGAGACGAACTGAGCAGTTTTTCCAGCTTTAGGTCATGACTCATTAATGATTGTTAAGTCAGTTTAGTGGGTTGAAAATGCATTAAAATTTTTTTATAGAATTCTGCACTCACAGTGAGGGCAAGTATTATCTCACAACACTTTTGCTGTACTTATACATAGATGTGTGTGTATAAGTGTGAAGATATAGAATATTTTTTACTGTGGCTTGCCGTCAAAAAGCTTGGAAACTTAGTACCAAGAAGATTTCAGGTAAAGGTTTTATAGTCCTTTTTTTTTTGTAAGTTTACATTTCAAGATGAAAACATCTTGAGTTTTCAGCTCTATGGCCAATACTGTTGTTAGTTGAATATTTTAGAAGTTTAAAAGAGAAATTTTCTGTTTTTTTGAAAGTGATATTTATTTTCTAATGTGGGCATTATCCTATGGATCAAGAACTGAAATGCCAGAGCTAAGCAAAAACCATGCTTCTCTTAATTCAAGAAAGATTTAAAGATCTCATGCCAGGTCATAGATGTACTCAACTGGGTAAGGTACGGTTTTCCATCTCCCAGGAAATCACAGTCACATTTTTGTCAAGCCTAAGTTGGTGTTCATATATGTTTTATTTTTTTCTCTTTAAAAATGGTGATCTGTTTACTTAGTAAGTTCAACTCTTCGTTCAAACGCAAAGGAATTTTTACAAGGAATGTTTGTCCCTGGAACCTTGTCAGATTTCTCCAGGCTATAATTGAGTATTGATACTTCTTCCTGCTTGAATTTTTTTTCTGCTTATTAAATAAACTGTCATTGAACTAATGTTAATTATTGAATGGTTTTGGACTAGGTCTGAATTGGGGTCCCAATATGATGGATACATTTACTGCTTTTTCTGGAATCAGGTGAGGACCGATTTGTGAGTTTTAAACTTGTGCAGTTTTTCAAGTGTGATAATTGTACTGTTCAGTCTCATCCCTTAATTTCTCCAGACATTTCTTTCCTCTTTAGGAGACCATAGATGATAACCAAGTAGTACTCCAGATATCAAACAGATGCCTCAGTATCTAATTTAAAATAATATTATATGCAAATCTCCAAGACATTATAAATGACAGTGTAGTGATTAGTAATAGCTGGCTTGGTGTTTTTATGTTAAGTACTCTTTGGATAAACGTACAGCATAACTGAGATAATGACTGTGCCAGGCAAATAAGACTCATTGATTCAAAGTGATTGTTCTCTATCCTCACTTAATTGCCTTTTAAAGCAGATGACTAGCAATCCCCTGATCATGGTTTATTACTTAGTTATTCCTGTTTCAGTGTATATTTTGATTAGTTACTGTCCATAGTGAAGGACAGGGAAGGCTGGCTTGCCGCAGTCCATGGGGTCGCAGAGTCGGACACAACCTAGTGACTGAGTAACTGCCAGTTTTATATATTGGTGCATAAGAAAAGTGTTCTATTTTAAAGCAGCATTCTAGAATAATACTACTACTCCTTGAAACATTAAGAAACCAGTTCATTTTATCTCAGTTCAAATATATCACTTTAGAGAAAACAAAAGCAGATTACAATTCATAATTGGAGCCGTGTATTCTGTCATAAATAATAGGTTTATTAGGAAACTTGTATCTCCTAGCATATACATTTACACCACTTAGTAACATTGGGTTCTTTTAATATGTGTAAATCTTCCATATAAGATTTCTGGTCAGCCTGTCCAACAGTTATTTCCTCATACTACCTTTATTAAAAGTTTTTTCTATCTATGTGAGTAAACCGAAATCATTAAAATGAGCATCTTTATCTAAATCCTATTATGATTATGACAGAAATCTCCAACAGCAAAACAGTTCAGGTTGAAGGCTGACATTTTATATCCTTGATTCACGCTGTATGAACCAAAATAAAGAGTCTGCAAGAGCAGACTATCAGATGTAATTGAAAATTGCTTTGTGTCACATCTTAAGTAATAATATATGGTTTATGTGTCTGTTTATTAACCTCTTTGTCATGGATTCTGTGTGTGTATGTCATGAAAACGGACTCCTGTATACTTTGGAGGAGGGTTTTATTTATTACTGTAATCTGTAATATTACTTGCATGAAAACTAATTTTAATTTTTCTCGTGTTTACCACATCTTTATGTTTAAAGCAGTCTGAATGAGCTTCATTCTTTTCTTCTGACTTTCTTCTTATTTTTGGAGTTAGTATTACTGTGTTTTCTGTGTAGTAAAAACAAATCTTGTCTTTTTCCTTCCACCTCTAGTTGTCACATTAGTCCCTTATTGACTTAATGTTCATCCTGAATTAAATACAGTAGTTGATGCATGATAATATTTATTTTTAAGGAGTACCTTCTTACTTTAAATATAAACAAAATGTGGACCCTCTTCCCCAATTTTTTGGATTCACTATACAAATA
This sequence comes from Cervus canadensis, assembly GCF_019320065.1. Classification (NCBI taxonomy): domain Eukaryota; kingdom Metazoa; phylum Chordata; class Mammalia; order Artiodactyla; family Cervidae; genus Cervus; species Cervus canadensis. The sequence goes on along the minus strand of NC_057395.1, from coordinate 7,161,940 downwards.
CTACTAAAGTTGATAGTTCATTGTATTTGAATAATTGGGAGGAGAATTAAATTTTTGCACATGTGTTTGGTTCTTTATACAGAAACCAAGGTTAGATATCTCAAACAGGACATCTATAAAGCTAACATTTGATGTGGTGTAATAACAAAACTGTTTATTTTCATTTTAAAAATAAAGGACCACTCCAAGATACGAAGTATATTTCATACTTGAAGTTTATGAAATTTGATAGAAACATTAAAACTAGGACAGTTGAACCATACAGTTCACAATACTTAGGCCATAATTTTGTTTAGAAAGTTCCTTTTTCTGTCAGTGTGATGAAGTTTGAGTAGCTCATGCTTACTGTTTATTAATTACTATTTTGTACTTCGTGCAAGGGTGTTTGAGAGATGAGGAGGGATGGAGAAGCCAAAGCTGGTTTTCTTGTACATGAAATGTGTTTCATTTTGTGCTGACTTGATGAGAAAATATATTGGTATAAAAACACCGAAGAAAGTGACACTTTCCTGCTAGCGTGTTCTGATTTTAAAGTACATCTAAGCAGTCTTGAGCACTTTGTCCTGTCAGGAAACTGGTCTGCCTTAGTGTCTGTGCTTCATTTATCGTTCAGGAATTTGAAATTCCCTGCAAGCCTCAGTCGTTAAGCCCAGTGACCTGCCTATCAAACCATAACAAACATAGAAGTCAAGCATGTAGGTCATTCACACATCTTCATGGGACTGTGTCTACTTCCTTTTTCTTTAACCTTTTTCAACACCAAAGTCATTTGTTTTGGTAAAGGTGAAGAGTGTACTCTCTTGGTGGTGACCCTGTAAGTGATGAAGTATTCTTTAAAAATCTATTCAGGTTATTTTTTTCTCTTTAAATATGCACAGCATTAAAGAGAGATTGGAAAGTATAAAAGAAAAACACCCATAACCTTGTATCCCAGTGCAACTGTCTATGCTTTTGGGCAGCAAAGGGTGAAGAGGAGGGAAATCAGAATTAAAACTTTGAGAAGTCCTAGTTTTCTAGTTGTCTTCTTAGTTTCATTCTATCAGAGGACACGGGTATGTCTAAATCTCACTGAAAAGGTAGGCCATTGAGAAATCATAGCTTGCTAAAGATTCTGCTTTTTGAGTAATCATGTCGATTTAGTTTCCTGCTGCTTATCTTACTACTGTTTCACTCAAACTTGATAAATAATTTTTTCAAAATTAACTTGTTTGAACGCGTAGGGCACCCGGTTGTACCCCAGAGGAGACCACTGAGGTGTGAACTAATACTGGCAACCTAGCAAGCTTCCTGTGAACCTTGGGGTAAAGCAGTTCTTATGTTGATTCGTTTTAACTTCATAAATGTATAATTAATTGCCGAGAATTGTAGTTCTTTATTGATCTTTGGAGCAGTTGTGTTCTGCTTTCAGAGTTGAACAGAGAATTTCATGTTCCTCATGTGTGTGACCACTTGGTTCCCCAGCCAGTCAAGAGTCCACGTGTATACTTGACTTCTTCACAGGGTCCCCAACGCCTACAACAGTGCCCGCCCAGGGTACAGGAAGCACTCAGTAGTTGTCAAATGAGCTAATTAAAATAGTTATACACAACAGAATTACCCTTGACCTGAATCTTAGGTATTGTGTGGGGGGGGGGGGGGTTCCATAAATGGATTTTCCATGAAATTTTACTTTGTGTTAGAAATGCCATTTGAATGCATCACGGACATTTCCAAATTGTATTATGCACTGTATTAATTTCTTAATACTGGAGTATTCCATCCAAACATACTTCACCTGCTGGCTCAAGGATGTCATTATGAATAATAATTGGTATAATTCCTATGTGGGCAAGCAAAGCTTGTGGGACTGCCTTTATGTTAATAACTGCAACTTAGAAAAGATAAAAACTAATATTCTAATGGCTTTTGTAGACCTGCCTACCCACAGTTATCTGGGTAATAGCCCAAGACTGGCTCCCTTTCTCTTATCAGGAAATGCAAATGAAATGATCTTTTTGGCAGGTAGTTACTATTTAGTAGCTTTTGTTTTCAGGTTCAGAGAACTGTCTGGAAAATCAAAATTTTTCTTGCTTTTTTTTTTTTGGATGCTTGACCTCTAGAGAAGTAGGCATATTATAAAACTGGTTACACCATGTGGTTGAAGGCATGTGCTTATGATAAAATTTTCATCTCAAAAGGAGAATTGTTTTTTAGAGTTTCCCATTTGTTTGCTCTGTTTGAAATGTTTAGTTATCATAAGCAGTCTTTAGTTACCATAAGCAAAATTCTCATAAGCTTGAATTTAATGTAATAAAACTACATTTGTTCTGCAGTGCATAGTTAAGGGAGGCTTTTTGGGGTTTTATTGGCCTTTCAAATTTTTCTCTTTCTGCATTTTATTCAACTCAGAAGGAATTAATTTCTAAACATTAGAAAATGTTTTATACCAAGATAGGTCTTCTGTAACTTGAACTACAAAAATGTCTTCATTTTCATTAATTGAGAGATGTAAATTTTTTTCTCTGTTTTTGATCGCGTTCTTCCACAATCTGTTATTGATTGGAAAATGTTTTATGTTGAGACAGGTCTCCCTGTACCTAGAACTGTAAGAATCTCCTCATTTTCATTAATTGAGAGATGTAAATTTCTTCTCTATTTTTGATCACATTCTTCCACAGTCTCTATTATTGTTATCAACTCAGTCCTTTCCAGTCAAGGATGACTGTGTGAGTTAAGACGAGCACGGGGAGTGGTTCCTCTGGGATTTAGGATTATGTGTGGCATTTTGTTTTGCTTTGTTTTGTTTTGATGTTCCACATTGCTTATCTGTGTTTTCTACTTTTCTGAAATAATAAGCCTATATTATTTAAACAATACATTACCAATAAATAAGAGTATAGAATACTGTTTATATTCATTTAAGAGTTGGGCTTAATTTCACAGTGGTCTAAAATAATAAGATGCAAAAAAAAAAAAAAATGACAAGAAAAGGGAAAAATAAACCCAATGTAAAAATATTACCCACAGTGATAAACCCAAGTAAGAAATTGAATTTCTGTGTAAATATAAAGGATATAGCTTAAGAGAAATCCTAAAAGGCTAAGCGTTACATAGGTTAGATTTTTAGGTAGGAGTCAGTAAATAGAAAAGGAAAAAAATAGGCAAATGTGTACCTACTTGAATTATGTATAACTGATTCTTGACCATCAATGAATGGGTTATGAAGGTCACATATTCCCTAAAAAACAAAGTTCGTCTAGAAAAGTAATTTTGAATAATTAATTTTGTAGTTAGTAATACTATAAATGTGTGTAATGCTGATTGATATCTGTTTTCTTAATACTGTACAATTAGCATAGGAAAATATGGGGGTTATATTTTTGTAGCACATGTAATATGTTAATATCTCTACTGGGGAAAGAGGTCTTTATCTCTAGAAATCCCACAACTTTCCCTTTCCAGAACTGTGTCTCCCAAGCCCGTGGCAGCACTACAGATATATTAATAGCATGGAGAGCCTGATGTGTCCATCACCAGCACATACTAACAGTAGCATTGTCTGGCTCTTCTGGTTGTGTTTGGTTTTTTTCTTTTTCTTTTTATAATTTAGACATTATGCTTGATTAATTCACCTAGTAACTCATGTAAGTTAAAATGTATCGAGCATTTATTATGCATCATGCATTGTCTCATTTATTTTGCTTCTCACAGTAACTCATAGTTGGTTTTATTATCATTCCCATTTTACTGATGATGAACCAGAGCATGAAGACGTCCGGTGCTGCTGCTAATCCATGGCAGACTTGGGCCTCAAACCCTAAAAATTCTGTTCTTAATCACTGTGGTGTTTCTGTTTCTGTTGACTCTAAAGTTCGTTTACGACAAAGTCCCCTTTCTCACCCTGGAAGAGAGCTTCCGTGGATACTTGAAACTGTGATTCACTGTGGGCTTGGGTCCGGGGAATTTCAGCTCCCGTTCTAAGTTCTCATAGACCATCAGAACATACCCTCCTGCATTTCTGATTACAAGAAGACTTTGTAAATAAACAGAACATGGATTATCATGGTGGTTCTAAAACGCAAGATGGTAAGTATAACTTGAAGTCTTCAAAATGCAAGATTAAGAGCCCATGTTTTCAAATCTTAGATGATGACAACATTGTACATCGTGCAGTTTAATTTTGCCAATTGATCCTAGACTGTCAGGCAACAAGTACTGCCACTGGGTACTTATTTCCTTTGTTAACAAACCTTCACAGGCAGTTCCAGGTACAAGATACAGAGAGATTACTAGTTAGTCCCCACCTTCTCAAAGAGACTGCCAGATATAAATTAGTATTTGTTAAACTGAAGTTGAACTGAATATAGCAAAAGAGAATTTCAGTAAAATGGAAACGTAATCAGCCTTTACTCATCTAGAGGGCGGGCAGGAAGAGGATTCTTTGTAGTGAGAGGTGAGGAAGTTACAAGGAACCAGCGGAGGGCATTTCAGGCAAGTGGTGGGGGCACTTAGGAAAGAGTTGAAGAGTAAATAAGTGGCGAACTGGAACAATCAGGGGAAAACTCCTTTTTTGGAGCAATTTGACGAAGGACTGAGCACCCTCTTCTGTACTCTGATGGTTCCCTAGCTTCCCTGAGCTCTCATTTTCTTGTGTGTCTTCCCAGCTCGACTGAATTTCTTGGGGTTGGGAAATGCCTGTTGTCTGAGTTTTTAAAATCTTGGGTGTTTCGTGATCGAGGATTGTGAACGTATTTGTAAGCAGTGAAGAAGAAAGACAACAGTATGTGAGGAACATGGCACTGTGTTCCTGCTTTCTTAAATAACATTTAACTTTAGAACATACTTTGTTTTTAATAGGTCCATTTCAATTGCATCTTGTCACTTCCCCCGAAGTGTCACACTGAGTACAGCTTCAAGGAGTCGGGGGCGTTTGTTCTGAGGTCAGTTTCTTCACAAATGGGGTTGTGTCATATGACTCCTCTTCAGTTATATTTCAAAAGGTGGCAGGTTGACGTTTTTACTAGTTCTATAGTGTTCTGTTAGTTATGTTCTTCTAACTCATAATTCCGATTTGGAAGCAATCCCTTTGAGAGTCAGAGAAAAGGAGTCAGCCTCAGACATCCATGGGGATACATACATTGCCTTTTATAGTTCTCTGTAGGGCTTCCCATATACAGTGAGTCAACAAATATTCCTTATCTGAAGAGGTACTTTAAGGTAAACATTTTACTATCAAATATATTTTTAATCCATTTGCTTTAATTGGATTTCATTGGCATATATATAAGACTCATCTCTGGGAGTTCAGGGATTTTTTTCAGCCTAAAATTATAGCACTTATTTTTCAGCCAGAAACATTTTTTACTGTGTTTACATATTTGTATGATGTTGCTTCACACAGGTAACAGGAAACCGTGTTGATGAGAACAGGATGTTTGTGTTGATGTGCCTATAAACCCTAAGCTTTGTCTTTCTTTAGTTAAACCAGGTTCTAGAGAAAACTTCAAGGATTCTAACAAAGTCCTAGGTTATGCCAACCGAGACTATCTTGGGGGCCAGTCTGTTCCAGGCTTCCCAGTGGGGGCTGCAGGTGGAGATCCCTAGAGGAGCTGGGGATATGGTGACTGTGAAGTGGCCCCATGAGGATGAGGTTATAGTGGGTGATAGCCTCACGGGGATGAGGCTATGGGGCTCTAGATCTGATGTTTTTGGAAAGGCAGAATATTTAGATCTCTAGGTTTTTATTTTCTTGGCATTTCTGGATTCTCAAATCCTGGCAGCTAACTGAAAATGTTTAGAAACATTATATACCCCCTCCTGTTCGCTGCCTCCCTCAAAAGACACTTCTAGAATCTTCTTCTCTCAACAGGACTGTGACCGCCTGTAATGGTCTCCATCAGCTGACTCAGGCCCCAGTCATTCCCCCACCCCCGGGCCACCACGCTTGCCACCCAGCTTTTCTCTGTGCCCCTGTTTCCCCCCGTCCCCGCCAAGTCTCTTCTCAACACAGTGGCTCTTGGGGTTCTGCTGAGACCATGTGTCAGTTAGGTTTTGTTCTTCTTGTCCCGCGAGCCTGCTAAGTACTGTGCCCAGGCTCTGGACTGTGGCTTTTCCAGGCTCCTGGAGCCAAAAACCAACTGTCAGGCTCACCTCCTGGTTCTTCTTCTGGATCGCAGTCTGACAAGTACAGGCTTCCAAGTAACTCTCTGATGGCTTCAGAGAGATGGAGAGAGTGGGAGGTGGGAGAGGCGGGGCTGGCAGGCAGGTCTTCTGTGCTCGGGCTCACCAGCTGCCCCCTCGGTGGCCACTGCCCGAAGCAGACCTCCTCCCTCTGCTCCGCTCACATTCACTTTCTGTTGGTGGGTGCTGCGCTTACTGTTTGCTTCTGAGAGCCTTAGCACTCTGCTTATTGTCTATCATTGCAGACTGTCTTGTTTTAAATGATACGTGTGGTTCTCAGCTTGTAACTTTCCCATAGGTGAGCATGTTGAAGGTCTTTACTTGAGTCCTTAGCACTGGTGCCCAGCGTATAGTAGGTGCGCAGCAAACTGGCGAATGGAAGCGCCCCTTTTGCTGACCTTTCCACGTGGCTTCCAGACCTTACACCCTGCTAGCTTCCGGGGGCATCTCTGAGCTGCCAAACTCAGACACTTTCCAGTTTTCTCTGAGCTCAGAGCTTGCAGATGGTAGGTACTTGGTAAATTAAACGCATGATTTGTGCCTCTTGGGTTTTTTGTTTGTTTTTTTCCCTGGTGCCTACTAGAGTTCTAGAAGAAACTAAAGGTAAGCAAACATGAGCTCTTTGGGTTTTCAGCTTTCTTCAGGATGCATTCCAAAGCAGTTTCTAGTGAATTTGGAATCACTGTCTCTATCATTCCCATCTGTTAGTAAGGGTAATCAAGAGCTGACATAACTGATGTGCTTTATTTGGAGGATAAGCAATGAAAAAAGACACATTCCCCCATTGTAGACTACATTTGAGTCTGTTGACCATCCTCGGGTTCTTTGTATTTTGAAAATTGGGTGGATTTTCTTGTTCTGTCTGCATTTGGTACTAAGGGGAGAACACAAGACTGTGAATCCATTCATGAAATATGCTTTTAAAGTTATTCACTTTTTTTTTAAAATGTTGGTGCGTGTGAGAGAAAACAGAGGTAAAGAGAGAAACTAACTTATTTAGGCATGATTGTTAATTTTCTTTTATTTTCTGTTTACTTATCGCTTTGGATAAATATACTGGAATACTGCCAAAAATTCAGGTGGCTGAATACTAATTTTGTTGAAATTGGATGGAACAGCCATCCCCTGCCAATTTTCTGTCTAAATTATGCAGAAATCTGACTCTTGCAAGACAGAAATCTGGTAAAAAATAGAGTCCTAATTTTCTAGTTAGTCAGTAAGACCTTCAGCAGACTAATTATTCTTGTTTCAGCTTTTCTTTTTCAGGTAGCGAAAGAAATCCAAGAAAAAGGAAATCCAGTAGAAGTTGCTAGCCATTTTTCTCCTGTGACCCAAATGTAGATTTGTGGGGTTAAAGAACATGACATTCACAATTTGTCTGGTGCAGAGCAGCACTGAGCCTCAGAAAACAATTAGTGCATCTTTCAGACGTATGGTAGTTACTGAATAATTACTCAAATAATGGTCAGTAATGGAATACAAAGGGTTATCTCTTAGCTAATCCTTGAGTAATGGAATTGGTGTATCTCTGATTTTTCTCTCGGCCTTCCAGGGTTCAGAAGAATGAGACAAAAGTGATTATGGGAACTAGAGGGAGCCACTGGAGGCCAGCGACGAAAAGGAGACCTTATCTGAAGCAATTAATCAAGAAACTCATATTGTGGGACAATTATTCAGAGCTAATTCTAAAATAGCTTCAGAGCCCCAGGTCTTGGGATATTTCTTCCAGAGTTTTGTCAAGGTCATTTACAGCACAGGAGCAACCCTGCATTAGAATAAAGGTTTGGTTAAGAGCATGTATACTCCGTACCTAGAAGCCTGTGCAGTGTAAAGGCATAGCGTCAGTCATCAACTACTTAATGTAGTTGTTAGTTTTTACTTTGTTTTTATGGTAGCAAACTGTGAAAAATAGAATGAGGTATCATCCCAAGGATAAACGGCCTTTCTTGATCCACTTTCTTTAAGTACGTTGGCCTCTGGCACGTGCCTGTTTGCTTCACTGTGTACACTGGGAAAGCAGTGCTGCTATGCAAGCTCAGTGACTTTTTACATGTGTGTATTTTCATATAATAATTGATCTTCTATTGAGTGTGGTTGTGTTCAATCTGACTAGTCCTTTAGCATTTTTCCCCCTGAGTGGCTAGAGAACTGTTATTTTCTCAGGAGTCTGGTCTCCGCCAATATGTCACTTCCTCAGTGAATGTTCTGTCTAAAATAGCCCTTTCCCTCCCCAGACATGTGATCCTGTTTTATGAACTTCTGAGCACTTAATCACTATGGAATATTGTTTATAGTTATTAGTTGCCTATCCACTCTACCGACATGTAAAGTCTCTGGGAAGGGAAACCTTGTCCTTTGTTTACTTAGGTCCGTGTGGCCTGCTGTACATTGATCATAATAAACATTTGCTGGGTAAAGAAAGGAATGAATGAATGAAATGGTCTTTATCTTCTTACCCTTCTGCCTTCCCACTTCCACCTCCACCACCACTGTTTCTTCGGTGTTTCGAAAAAAAACCACCACTGTTTTTTTGGTGCATGGCTGACAGGACACTTGGGTTGTGCATGTTTCTAACTGAGTCCAAACATGGCGACACCCTGCCTTCTTATTTCAACTCAGACTGTCGACGGGTGTGCTTTCTATTTGTTGCCATGCTTCTCGCATTGTTGGCTTGCTGTTGGTGATTCTGCTCTCCAGAGTGGCCCCCAGGCAGGATGCTGACTGGCGCTCCCAAATGCAAGAAGGCTGCGATGCACTAATGGTGAGAGCGGAGTGCTCCATGCAGCCGTGGTCATAGAGCCGTCGGCAGGGAGCTCACTGTGAGGGAGTCCACATGTGTGTTAAATGAGATGTCTTTAGACAGAAACACACATGAAGCGAGATTACATATGGATCTGCTGTCAGAGATGTGACCAGGGCCTCTGAGGAACCTAGCCTTGTATTTCCTCTGGGAACAGTGGTTCAGTCTTCACTAATTTAGTATTTGCAGCCCCTTTGTAGAATGTAACCGCCACAGATCACACAAATCTACTGTTCATGTGAACACATAATTAATATGTTGCTATGTGGCAAGCCACCTCAGAGATTAGTGGCTTAAAATTACTGTTGATACTCACTCATAATCCTGCAAGTTGGCATTTGGGGTTGGCTCAGCAGTGCGGTTCTTCCGCTGGGTGTGGATATACTTTTTCCATCAGTTAGTATGGTCCATGGGGTTGCAAAGAGTCAGACACGACTGAGAGACTTCACTCACTCAGTGATCAGTGGCCTCCCTTGTATGTCTGACGGGTGTGACCAGGGCTCTGAGCGATGCATTTCTCACCTCCTAGAGTCTAACCCAAGCTCATTCACACTAGGGGGGTTGCAGGTCTCCCAGGAGCAGCAGGAGGGCAAGCCCCAGTCTGCAAGTGGTTTTCAGTCCTCTGCCGTCACTGTTGCCAACTCTGATCCATCAGCCACGGCAAGTCACGCAACCACCCAGATCAAGTAGGCTCCACCTCCTGCCGAGACCTAGAGTCACCCATAGAAAGGGCATTGGGGCATTGGGACAGGGAGGAAGGGATCCCTCTGATACTCAGAAGCCAAAGAGGCAGTGCTGACTATTACCTGGAATGGGCATGAAAGGAAACAGAAATTCAGAAAGACTAAGCAACCACACCACCAGTGGTGGGCAAAGGCAAGTCACACAACACTGCATGATGGCAGAGTTTCTCTTCTCTGTCTTTTCCCTTCTGATAGACCACTGGCTGATTTAACTTGTTTGACTAGTTCTGGGGATGGAGAATCCGCAGTAAGATTAGCCTCATTGCTACAGGAGAGCAACAACTGCCGTCATCTCTCTCGGAAAGGATTCCATACCCTGTGCATAGTCTTAACTGTCGTGAGTGTAAGAACGTCCTGGTGGAAGTGACTTGTGAATGTGTGGGGCTCGATTGTGGATTTGATCTGCACGAAAGGCTTACATCCTAGGATATGGAATCTTAGTTGTAATAGAATTTATTCTGAAAAACTTAAAGGCAGATGATTAAAATATTAGAGATATTGACATTGTCTGGAGAGATCTCCTTGTATTTATTTCTTTCAAAAAAAAAAAACAAAACACAGTATTACCATAGCTAGGCCCTATTATGCTGTTGTAATCATAGTTGCACCAAGAAGGGTGATTAACGATAGCAATTTATTGTATCTGAGGAGGAGAGAAAATAGGAGATGTTGTTGTTATCATAAATCATATCATAAATAACCCAGAAGAAGCACTCAGAGCGCCCGTGTGGTGTCAGCAGCCAGCCCTCTCAGGCGCGCTCGCCCAGGGTGTAGCCATAGAAACCCCAAAGTCATACTGTTATCTTGGCCTCGCTGCAGTTATGTGATACAACACTATTAACATATAGATTAGGCCATTTATAATACCAGGTGTCATTTCAGGTTGGCCTGCTTATATAGCATTTTAGTTTTTTATTGTGCCAAATGTTAGTGAAAAAAGTGCTTTTCTGCAGGTCAGTGTATATATAGGTATTTGTAATGCATCAGCTTCACTCTGCTATTAATTTATTGTGTTATTGATTGGTTGTACTGTATGAATTGTCATGGCCTAATTGTCTTGTCTTTGTTAGTAATTTCATTTCTTTTTCAGGAAAATAGCTTGGTTTTGATAATACCTACGCACTCATACATGTTGAGCTGTGTTTTAAAGGGTCTAATTTCAGTCACGTCATAGACAGGACAATTTTTAAAGTATCTTATGAAGAGACAGATGGGCTGCAAAAAATTGTTTTGTCCTCATTTGGAACTAAGAGAAAATGTTGGCTGGACTGGGTGGTTTTAATGCTGCTACTCTTCCTGCATTTCCAAGGTGTCCCGTGTCTGCCTGACATTCTCCAGCTGCCCAAGGTCTTTGTCCTCGCCCCATAGCATCCCGCTAGAGCCTGGCCCTCCTCAGAGCACCCTGGGTACCAGACCCTCTCCATCCTCAGCATTCCATCAAATTGCTTCACTGAAGTTTCACTTATTCAGAGTCTCCTCACCTCAAAAAGTAGGGTAGACTCAATCATTTGTCAGGCTTACAGTCTTAAAAATATTCCAGCAGCAGTATTTTAAAAAATACAGCCCTTATCCAAGACATGAATCAAGTGGTCAGAATGCCAAGCTCTGAGGCGTGTGATTAGAGAGATATTTAGGGGCAAAAGGGCTCTGTCCTGCCCTGTAGAGCACCCCCCTGCATGTGGAGATGGCCCTAATATTAGAAATCTTCAGTTCTTTGAAGCAGGAGTCAGATGTCAATCTTATATTTTGCAGATGGGGCGACTCAGGTCTGAGAAAGTAAGTGGGCTGTCCTGGGTCGAGTTGCGGCTCTGGAAACAGGCCCCAGAGTTCATTTCCATCAAGCTTCCTCTATGATCGACCTTGGGGTTTCTGTTCCCATGTCCCTGGATGTGACAGCTTGGGTACCGTAGGCCAGTGACTGCCACAGCACTTGAATCAGTGGCCACACAGTGTGGTGGCTTCTTCAGGATAGGAAGTCGTGTCTTATTTGTATGTTCCTAGGACCTAACGAGGTGCTTGCTCTGCTGGTGTTTACAAGGCTCTTGGAAGGTGAACCAATAAATGAGTGATGAGTAAGGAGTAAATGAATGAATGTAAGTAGTATTGAGTCACTCCAACTGGTTGTAATAAACATACCTAATATATAGAAAGATGTGTTCTGAAAAGTATCCATTTTAAATGAATCTTTTCATATCTATTATGAAAACATTAGTATGCATAACTTAATTAGACAGTGGGAAAGTTTGTGTCATTGTTGCTAGAAATTAATTTCTGCATGTACATTTCTAAAAAATCACAAGAAATCTAGTTTTCAGTACATTTAGTTTTTGGTGAGATGTACAGGTAGCATTTTATTGTCCTTATAAAGTTCAGAAGCACAAGTATATTTTCTGCTTGAGATCATGCATCTGTATAGTTAATGAGATAAAAACCTTTCATGCCCATGCAAACAATTTCCTAACATCCATCAGCTTTTAAGATTATAGTATTTCTTTAAAGGCATTTATTATTCTGGTTTAAAAGATTTTTCTTAAAAAAGATGTTCTTAACCAATATTTTTAATAACTTAGAAGTGTGTTAGTCATTCAGTCGTTGTCTGACTCTTGTAATTCTGTGGACTGTAGTCTGCCAGGCTCCTCTGTCCATGGAATTTCCCAGGCAAGAATACTGAAGTGGGTAACCATTCCCTACTCTAGGGCATCTTCCCAACCCAGTGATTAAACGCTGGTCTCCTGCATGGGCAGGCGGGTTCTTTACCATTGAGCCACCTGAGGAGCAGGTACACTTGCATGTGTTAGACCAAAAAGGTGGCTGTAGAGAAGTTTGGGGAAGAAACATGTTTTGCTTGTTACTTCCCTGGGAAATGTAGGAAGTGTGGATTATTTATTTGTGTCATCAATGAAGGAAGTTGGAGTGGTGTTTGTAGTGTCTCCCCAACTCCGCTTAATATCTATGGAATTTTTAAAACAATGGACAGCAATATAGATCCATTTGTTTTCTTACATATCATTAAAAGAATCTGACAATTGTTCTGCACTAGCAAAATATTGATTTGGTAAATATGGGTAAAAGCTATTTGTGAGTAATTTGTAGCACTTAGAACTTTTCTATAAGTTTGAAATTATTTCAAGTTGAAAAATGTTCACAATCAAATGTTGACTTGAGATCATTGATTGTTTAAAGAGAGATTAACTCCATCTTTTTCTGCATGTTGTAATATTCTGCTACCAATTAAATATATTTTAAATGATATTTCTAACTGTGCTGATAAATTTGTGCTGAATCATTCATATTATTGCCTGTTGTTCCCTTTTTGACAAATGAAAAAGTATTGTTACATATGGACAACGTTTGACAGAATGAGAAGTTACTTCTTAATATGTCAGGTTTTTACTTAGATTGGATTATAGTGTTCACACATTTTAGTGAATTTATATGAAGAGTAAGGTTCTTGGTAGTGGACATGAATCTCTCCCAGTAATTTAACATTAAAAAAAAATAATAGGGGTTCCTACCCTGGTTTATATGTTGTTCTTCATATGTCATTTTTTATGGCCTTTTTTTTCTCTTAGAAGTGTAGGACTTAATCATAATTTATGGTAGTCTTTGATGAATGACAGTGCTAGTAGTCAGTTATAACACATATCAACATTTTGAGTAAACCCTCTCACAAAGAATAATCAGATCAAAAGTCATCTGTTACCTTTATCCAAATCTTAGCATGAGCAGGAAGGGAAACACCAGTTTTGTAAATAATTCCAAACCCTACCTTTGGCAGCATGACCGTAACACTTCCAGAGAACTAGCCTCCTTGAGTAAAATTTCTGTTATCCTTCCAGAGTCTCCCCAACAGCTCCAGACCGCTCTCACTGCTGGATGGAGTTATTAGGGCAGATGACCGCAGTGATTGTCCACTTGACCTGGAGATGCTAACTCTGGACTTGCCCTGTTATGTGGTCTTAGAGAGATTATAGTGAGGAGAGCTGTTTTTTTTTTTTTTAATCTTCTCAAAAAGGATTGTAAAGTCAATTTTAAAAGGTATATCTCTATTATTGTTCATTGTTATTATTTAGTGGTTTGAATACTTACCCAACTCTAATTAGCAATTACTTTTCACTGTCCTCACAAGATAAGCAATACTAGGGTGTCCCCATCTTCTCGATCAAGGACCTGAAGCACTGAGAAGTCAAAAAGAACTTATTTTAAATGTCACAGTAGTTTTCCTTGAACTAGTTTTTTTTTTCCCCAATATTTGTTTGTCACATGGATGCAGAAGAGTCTTTCCCTCTAGTTTAAACATTTTTAAACAGTAGAAAGTGAGTTCTTAGTTCTCTGGAAATAAAAAAATCTTTAAAATACTTCTCATATTAAGTAACATCACCTATTTGACTTTGGAGCACAGCTTCTGTTCTTGTATCTATATTTGTGTTAAATTAGAAAGAGTTGTGACTCAAATTTTTTATACTATTTTTTATACCTTTGTGTAGTAACATGTCAAAAGATCAGGTATCTTGTAATATTAAACTTCTGTTAACCGAATTATATGCTATTTTATAATAAAGCTGTTTTCATGGATAAGTATAGGAAAATGCTAAAAACCACTTTTAGGGCACTTTCCAGATTTTTTATGAATTGTGCTCATTATACACATACACACAATGAGCACTTCCTTGCCAGTCACCTGTAATCAAGCTGAAATTAACCTGCAGGGGGGAGTTTGGGTGACAGTAGAGAATAAACCATTCAGTAGCTATTACATATTTATCTTATTCCAAACTCTTAGACCACAGAATTAAAATAACTCATGTAATAGAAAACCAGACACTAATTATGCAGAATCATCAATTAAGTCTGTGTTTGAACAAGCATAAGCTAGATCAGTTGTATTCATTTGTTTGCATTTTGTAATATTTTAAAAATAAAATATATTTGCTTAAGTGGAAAACTTTCAGTACCAGGAGAATGGATAAATAAGCGTGGTACATTTTTATAATGGTGAAAATGAACCTGCATGGACATAGGAGATGCCCAGAAACATATTGTTAGGGGGGGAAAAGAGCTGAAAGATATTATAGTATGATACCACTTACATAAAGTTCAAAAACAAGTCACTGCATACAAATGTGGTAAAACTGTACAGGAAACAAGGGAAGGACAGTAAAAAGAAGAGGAGTTACCTGGAATGGGGTGGAGTGGAGAGAGGAGAGCATCCATCAGAAAGTGACCAAGGGGCGTCTTGATGGTGCTGCTAGGGTTGTCTTCTTAAAGTTGGGTGGTGGTTTTACAGGTACCCATTCATCGTTATGCTTTACGCCTTGCATGCAGTCACACTCTGTTATGTATCTGTTTCTAATTCAGAAAACTGTTATAAATATTTTCACACTTTTCCTGTTCTTATTAAAGTTTTATTAAAGTCTTTCTCTTCCAGCAAAATTCCCTCTTCCATTTTGATTAATTTTGATGCCACCATTGAAGCTTTCTTATAAAATCTTTAAGTGTAAAATATTTGTAAATTAAATTAATTTTTAAGTATTTTTATAATTCACTTATATTCCTCTAAACGACATAAAGCTTCTAGATGCATATAAGTTAATAGGGACTGGAAATAAAAACATGAAAATTAAACATTAAAAATAAAATAACAGAAATGGAATAATCCTCCCTAGCTGGTGGAGACCCACTTTGAATCAAGCATTATGTTAAAAAATTTTTTTCACTTAAATGTAAGCAGCCATCATAAATTTTTTAATACTTTCTGAGTTTCTTATACAGTTTCCTTGTGCCCCCCTCCATCTCTGCGTCATCTGTTCCTTCATCCTGTACTTCTTCATTCCCAGTCTCCAAATATCCAAAACACTACCTCATTTGTCAGGTCTTTTCCCGGTCTTGACACAGAGGTGATCTGTTTCTCCTTTGAGCTGCTTTGACACTTGGTCTGTCTCATGGTCCTGATCACTTGCCACATGCTGTCCACCTGCGCGGTGTCTCCCGCTGAGCTGTAAGGTCTTTTAGGTTGTGGTTTATTCCTGACTTCTTCCAGTAGCCCTTTCAGCCTTTATCATCGTGCATGGTAGATGCAGCGTAGTTAATATTGTGCGGGAGGAAAGAATATGACCCCACAACAACTTGGTCAGGTTGGCAGGGCAAGTAACATTAGCCCCTTTTGAGAGGTCAGAAAACAGCCTCCGAGAGGTTGAGAGACTGCCTCGGGCCCATTGCTCTGCAATGCCTGCACGCCTGTGGAAACACCGCATCTCTAAGGCCAAGCTGAGTGTCTTCCATGTCACCACACCACTTCTCAAAGTGGCTGTCCTCAAGTCAGCAGACGGGAGAAAGAAGTAGCATATGAACTATTAAAAAGTATTCTTTTCTGTCATTTCTGAGGTTAGTAGTTTACATGCTAACCCATCTCTTGGTTTTGAGAGGGGTGTGTGTGCGCGCATGTACACAAGAGGAAGAGAAGAAGAGAAAGGCAGTATTTAGTCAAGTTAGGAAAAGAATTAAGGAAGCAGACGGCAAAGAGGAAGTCCTTAGCAGACTTCAGATCCTGCATTTAGGGCCACGTCGCTCAGAAGGAAAACAGTTCATATGTCTCCTGTCACTGGTCGCCACTCCTCAAACAAAGACAGCACACGTATTTGGAAGGTCCTAGAAAACTTAACCACTCTACTCTCTAACAACTGTCAATAATTTCCTTTCTTTCCTAGAAATCATGTCTTGAAGTGTTGTTGTTTTTTTTTATCCTTAGGGTATTTTTTTAGTATATATATTCTATAACACTTCTTTTTTCTTCCTTCCCCAGAAGAAGAAGAGGAGCAGGTGCCCACAGATGGAGGCACATCAGCAGAAGCCATGCAGGTTCCCTTGGAAGAAGACGACGAGCTGGAGGATGAGGAGATTATTAATGATGAGAACTTCTTGGGTAAGAGACCTCTGGACAGTCCGGAAGCTGAAGAAATGCCCGCGATGAAGCGGCCACGCCTCCTGAGCACCAAGGGGGACGCCCTGGACGTGGTGGTACTGGAGGCTCGAGAGCCACTCAGCTCGCTGAACCCCCAGAAGATCCCTCCCATGCTGTCCCCCGTCCACACCCAGGACAGCACGGACCCAGCTCCTCCATCACCAGAGCCGCCAATGTTAGCTCCAGTGGCAAAATCACAGATGCCAACTGCAAAACCATTGGAAGCAAAGTCGTTTACACCCAAAACAAAGACTAAAACCAGTTCTCCAGGACAGAAGACGAAATCACCCAAAATGATTCCGTCACCAGCCATGGTCGGAAGTCCTATTCGGTCTCCAAAAACCATATCCAAAGAAAAGAAATCTCCTGGACGTTCCAAGAGCCCCAAGAGCCCCAAGAGCCCCAAGGTCATGACTCACATTCCCCAAGTACCTGTCAGACCTGACACACCCAACAGGACTCCTTCAGCCACAATAAGTGAGAAAATCAGTAAAGAGGCTATTCAGGTGAAACAGATACAAGCACTGCCTGATGCTGGGCGACTGAACAATGAGAGTCAGCTCAGAAAGGCTGTCATCACTGACAAGACCATTGACGACTCCATCGATGCCGTGATCGCACGGGCTTGCGCGGAACGTGAGCCCGATCCTTTTGAGTTCTCTTCTGGGTCCGAATCAGAAGGAGACATTTTTACCAGCCCTAAGAGAATTTCAGGTTCAGAATCTGCTACCCCCAAAGCCTCCACCTCCTCCAATAATTTCCCCAAGTCCGGGTCCACCCCTCTGCCTCTTTCAGGTGGAACTTCAAGTTCGGACAATTCGTGGACAATGGACGCATCCATCGACGAGGTGGTTCGGAAGGCCAAGATGGGGACCCCTCCTAGCATGCCCCCCAGCTTCCCTTACATTTCCTCCCCTTCGGTCTCTCCTCCCACCCCCGAGCCCTCGCACAAGGTGTACGAGGAGAAACCCAAACCACCCGCCTCCTTGGACGTCAAAAAGAAGTTGAAAAAGGAACTGAAGACGAAGATGAAGAAGAAAGAGAAGCAGCGAGATAAGGAGAGGGACCGGGACAAAAGCAAGGAGAAAAGCAAAGAGAAGGAGAAAGGGAAGGAGAAGGAGAAAGACAGGGAGGCCAGCAAGGAAGCCAAGTATCCCTGGAAGGACTTTCTCAAAGACGAAGAGGCAGATCCCTACAAGTTTAAGATAAAAGAGTTCGAAGATGTGGATCCAAAAGCCAGGTTGAAAGATGGGATGGTGAGGAAGGAAAAGGAGAAGCACAAAGACAAGAAAAAAGACCGAGAAAAGGGCAAAAAGGACAAAGAGAAGCGGGACAAAGAGAAAGCGAAAGAGAAAGGCCGCGAGGAGAAGCTGAAGGCCACCCCGGCCCCGCTGGTCCTGCCCCCCAAGGACGTGGCGCTGCCCCTGTTCAGCCCCGCCGCCGCCATGCGCATCACGGCCGTGCTGCCCTCCCTGACGCCCGTGCTCCCCGAGAAGCTCTTCGAGGAGAAGGAGAAGCCCAAGGAGAAGGAGAGGAAGAAGGACAAAAAGGAGAAGAAGAAAAAGAAGGAGAAAGAAAAGGAGAAGGAGAAGAAGGAGAAGGAGAGGGAGAAGGAGAAGCGCGAGAGAGAGAAGCGGGAGAAGGAGAAGGAGAGACACAAGCACGAGAAAGTAAGCGCCTTACCTTCGGGGCCCTTTGAACCCTGTCCCGGTGCGAGACGCAGGCAGAGCCAGCAGCGGTCTGTCCGACCCGATGTAGATCACCCGCGGCTTCACCGGAAGCTGGCCTGTAATGTGTTTACAAAACTTAATTTTAATTCTCAAACCCATGAACCTGTCATCAGCCTCCCCCTCCCCCCGTACACCAGAAAACATTCAAAATTCATAGCCTGAGAGGAATCCAATCCACAGGCCATCATATCTCTGTTAGCCTCACTAATCTCTGGCTAGTTTAAAAAGATCCGTAATCTCTTCAATTGTAAATAGTATTTTTCTTTTTTTTTTTTTACAATTATCAAGTCTGCTGCATACCGATCTGTACCCAAATAGCAGATACCTGGAAAAAGCAGCACCTCGTTTTCTCAGAGCAGGCGAAACCATGGCCCTGCCCTCCTAAGAGGACAGCAAGGTCCATGGGTCCTCGCTCCCTCACGCGGCTCTCTGCTTGGTGAGCCGTTTTGCAAGTATTTAAGGTCATGCCTATCTTCTACTTTCTGTAACACGTCTTATCCTTCTGTTTTCTGCTTTAATAAGATGAGGACACATCTTTTGAGTATCTAGCTCATCTGACAGCCTGGTTAGTGGGGAGAAACTAATGCTGAATATTTTCCATGTAAGTAGCTCAGGCTTCCATAGGACACAGTCTAAGAAACCGATGAATTGATACATCCTGCGGGAAGGACCTTGAGTCCTGGGGCACAGGGTGTGACCTCTGCCTTGAGAGCTTTGCTCTCTCCCCACCATGCTTTGGATTACAGTGGTTGACTGGTTGATCAGACAATTTCGTTTAAACTTTCTTAAAAAGTGTCCAAGTATTCCTGCTGCCATACACATAGACCCTCAAAGAGCCTCTCCCTGCCCTCTGGGAGCATCCCTCTTTGAGGCTGGCTACAAAA
Organism: Cervus canadensis; assembly: GCF_019320065.1. Classification (NCBI taxonomy): domain Eukaryota; kingdom Metazoa; phylum Chordata; class Mammalia; order Artiodactyla; family Cervidae; genus Cervus; species Cervus canadensis. Next base: position 7,142,663 of record NC_057395.1, on the reverse strand, counting down.
TCATACCCAGTAATTTTTCCCACATGGTAAAGTGTGCTGTATTTGACCTACAGCAGCTCCATAATCCATACTCCTGCACTGATTTTCATTTCAGACTTAACTGGGAAAATTAGTTTAGCTGATGAGCTCACCAGGATAATCTCACATTTTCCTGCCTAACTTTATTCTTTCTCTGTTCCCCTTGGCTATTATTCTAAAACAGAAGGAAGTAGAGTGGAAATTCTGAAATTAATAACTGAACATCAGCAGGTTAACAAGACACAGAAATCCAACTCTTTTTTTGTCCATTTTTGAAATCGCTTTATTATTGCATTATTTTTCCGTGGTACCTGGAAGATTTTAAAGCACCTCCACATGCCTTAGTTTCTCCCCTGACACCCATGTGACATGGGTCCCATGGGTATTGTTATCAACATTTATGGATGAGACATAAAGATGTCTCATGTTTATGGATGTTTATGTTTATGGATGAGAAACAGCCTGAGCGACTTGTCCAGGGTTGAGGTCACAGCCAGCAAGAGCCAGGTCCTTTACACAGAAAAGTGACTTCCCGTTTTGAAATGTTTACGGTAGTTAGCTGCTTGTCCATTAGGTACATAGTAACTTGGCAGAGGACCCCTTAGCAAATTAAGAGTACACTTGCTTTCATCACCATCTCAGGCCTGGAAAGTCCATGGTGGGGGACCTAACACATCAGGTTAGCTGGTAAAACGACCCCTGCCTTTGGGAAGGACCAGTCCCTCAGACCATCGTCGTTGGAGGCTCAGTTACAAGCCACACAGATTTCACCTAACAGAGGTAATCAGGTCCTTGTATCAGTTTTGATGGTTATGGAGCAGTTTTTAAAGATAAAAACTTATCAAAATCAGCCAGGAGGGCTTTACAATTAATAAACGTTGCTGTCTTTGGAGTTAAGCCCGAGTTCCCACCCCGACCTTTCCAGCCTGTGAGCTTGGGCGCCTGGGCAACTCGGGTGACTGTAGCCCTCCTCACCATGTTCCCTGGGGCAGCCTGCTGTGCTCACTTTAGTCTGACTTCTCTGCATGTATGTAAGACTAAGTGGGGTTGAAGAGTGGTCTCCTCGGTTCGAACCTCTTGATAAAAGGTCCCCGGCGTCTTACCTTTCTGTTGTAAGTATACTGTTGACTCATTTCCATCGTGTTCTCATCAGCTTCCATGATACACTAGTGAAATGAGGGGCTTTCAGTAAATAAAATCTAACCTCAGTAAGAAGGGGGGGCAGGGAATAGGCCCTTCCTGTTTCTTATAACTGTCTGTTCCACAAGGAAACTAGTAACTTCATGTTAAATGAGTCTGTTTGAGTTTATAGATGCTTCCTCAAGCCCACACCCAGGGCTATGGAGGCACGAACTGAACTCTTTTACCAAGAGCCCGAATGCTGTTTCATTGTCCCCACTGGACCACAACTGCAGATCTTATGTCCATCTGTTTAATTTTTAAACAGTTTATCAGTGTTAGACTATGTTTCTGAATGGAAATAATGTAAAGACCTTCATTGTTAAGAAAGACAGCAGAGTAGTTACCAGTTGACATAGTTGAGCATCTAAAATGTTAGGTTATTAAATTCAGCTTTCCACCAGTACTATTTTGGGGTGTTTCTCTGATATATTACCATAGATAGCTATCTGAACCAGTGCTGGCTGAACTTGCTGCCAGTGGCACACATATTTAGGTTTGTGTGTGTGTGTGTATGTTTAATGAAAGAAATTTAACATTAAAAAAATAGAAAGTAAAAACTTGGCCAGATTATATTGACAAAGCTGCCCATTACCTTTGCAGAAAGTCCCTGTCAGAAGATAAACTTTAAAGCTGGAATGCATGAAAGAGTTCCAAGATAGAATTTAAATTTAAACTGATTCTTTATAGATAAGCTTTTAAAAAATCCACCTCTTTGCTTCAAGTCAGGATTTTAAAAATAAATTTCCCCTTTAAATCTCTTGAGCGATTTTCATTTTTTGCAAGGCCGCACTGCTGGTGTCCTGGAAAAATGGAGAGTTAGAGCTTTATCAGTTGGTGCCCTGAGGTATGTGGCAAAGAAGCTAAATCCTTGAAGATTAGCAAAAAAAATGCAGCACATGGCAATAAGGGGCTTATATGACTACTAGTATTAGTTCAGGTGAAAGAAGTATTGCTTATACATAAAACTGGACAAATCCACTGACAATGTATTTTTAGTTAGCTACAAAGGAGTCTTATATTACTGGACTTTGCTTCTTTAGTGAATTGGGAAGCTTAGTAATCCACTGTAAATGCTCTTCCACGCGCCCCAATTCTCAGCATCGCTCTAAAGTACTCTTCTTTTATTTTAACCCTTACAAGCTCCTCTTTCCCCTGGATTTTGGCTTCATGCCATTAAAAGATGGTGTCAGTCTTACTGTTCAAGAAATCGAAGCCGTTGTCATCCAGTGTGTTGACTGCCATGGGATGGGCACATGAGAAGTCATTGCACGATTATAGGAAACGTCCCTGTGTTTTCATCTGGGCGGCCGCTCAGATAAAGTCAGTGTGAACAAAAGTCTGGAGAGAAATTTTTATTTAGAAACTGTGCTTTCTCTATCGACATTGTTAGCATCCTTACTAGTCTTTTTCTATGCTTGCTTGAGTTTTATCTTTCAGTTAAATCTTCTTTGACCTCTTTAAGAATGAAATGAAAGTATTTAACTGTTTTTCAGTAGGGTTGCCATATGTCCTGGCTTGCCTGGGACAATCCATTTACACCTGTTACATGGCATAAATAACAGCTCCTACTTTCGCTGTCAAAGTTCTTTCTGGACGGGGTAGTCACCCTAATTACAGGGAAAACTTTGAGCTGAGGTAACAGGTTCTGAGTCATTCATTAATTCAGCAATTCTACTAAATATCTGTTGTCCTCAGGGCACATTTATACCATTTTTAATCTGACTCTTAAAATAGCTCTGCATTTTTGTTTTCTTTTGCTTTTACATATTGTATCATTTAATTTTTTTTAAATAGTAGGTTGTAAATAGACCATGCCTTGATTCTTTTTGTCCTGCCAAGTCTTGCAGTCAGCCTCAAAAAGCCAGCAAGTTTAGTTGAATGGAGGTGAGTCCGACATTGATCTCAATTTCCATATAAGCTAGTTAGTTTCCCATAGGAGGAAAAACTGTATTTTACACTCTACCCTAGCCATCTCACAAGTATGTGTCACTCATCATAAAAGACATTGACAAAGAAACTGAATAGTTCCGTGCAGGACATCAGCATTACCATAAAAAAAGACCCAAAATATGTGGCAAAGAGTCACAAATAGTGTGGTGAAACAGAGGATGAATTTGGGGGCGGAGAACTGAATTTCAGTCATTTACTAGCTCTGTAACTCTGGCCAAACCACTCAGTCTTTCTGAGCCCTCAGTTACATGTGAGTGATGATTCCTTCCACACTTAGCTTAGAGAGTTATGGAGATCACACGGGATTGTGTGTATGGGACAGACTTTGTGAAGTACAATGCGAGTAAGTTGTAATTATTGTGCAGTGTGGTCATAGGAATGGACCAGAGTAAAGTGAGAAGCATAATGATACTAAAGAAGATTTTTTTAAAGATAGGGCAAGCAGCTTTAATTTTTTAATAAAGCTTAAGGGGTTTCAATAATAGTATTGTGGGTTGAAGGAATATGGAATATTACTTCTAATACTCGGGTCACTTATGAGTGTATGTGTGAGACCCTAAAATATTTTAGAATTGAAGAAATTTAGGAACTTTATACAATTTTTCATTCTCTGAATTAAAAAACTGTATTCAGTCCTAGGTTTGCTACTTTTGTGACCTTAAAACAGAAAAGGAAAAGGAAACAGAAAGAAAGGAAAAATGGTTGCTTCGTGTATGATCATTCCCTCTGTAAAATGGAAACCATAATACCTACCCCACCTGTTTGTTAAAGAACCTGAATGAGAACATCTGAAAAATAACCAAATGCAATGCCTGGCAAGAATTAAGTGTTTTATAAATGTTTGTTTGCTTGGGACATATTTATTTTCCCACAGGTAACCCAGAATGGTGAGAAAAATACAGAAACCTTAGTTGTTTACAAAATAGGCTAGACCATTGGTCCTCAGGTTTGTGTTAGATATAGACCTCGGTGTTCAAAGAATCAGAGAAAGTGAATACAGAGGTTTCTTCCATGGGTCTCTCTCTGCCTCCACCCCAGTGACCCTTGGTCCCTGAAGCTTCGTGGAAACCACTGGATTAAGAATCGCGCAAAAGTAAGACCATTTAGAGGAGCCGGTTTTTGTGGGGAAACTGATAAGATTTAGATGTGGTAAAGTCTTTCTAGAGTATTTAGTTGAAAATGTCCAGTAGACAGCATTATATTCTGGTGTTACTTCCAGTCAGTGCTGGTGTAGAGAGGGTGATTTTGAAGACATGACATATTGAAAACTTTTACAATTGAATCCGTGAATGTGAATGAAGTCGGTGTCGGGCGACGAGAGGAGAGGACCCAGAGAGGTCAGGCCAAAGAAGAGGACTTTGTTAGGGTCAGGGAAGGAGCATGGTGAAGATCTCAGTGGAGAAATAGACAGGAACATTAGGGAAGAGTAAGTGTCTAGAAAGAGTGACTTTATTGGGGCCAGAAAGTAGAGTGAAGTTGGGTGAGGAGTGAATGAGAAGTGGAGAAGATGAAGTAAAGACTAGAACGTGTCATCAGTGAGAGGGTAAAGGGGAGGTAAGTTTTTTAAATGAGAGTTGAGCGCGTTAGAACGCTGGAGGAAAATAATGAACTGAGAAGGTGAAGATGCCACAAATAAGGAGGAAGTTTCTTTCAAAGGCTGGAGGTGATGGACTCTAGTGTAATCGTGGGTGCAGACATTTGTAGGGAATTGGAGGAGTTGTGTGCCCAGTGGTTTCAGCATTTTTTCCTGTGGGGTTTGTGAGCAGAAGGGGAAGGAAATCATGGGATGGGTCTTAAAAGCTGTAAATGTTTGAAATCATTGCTTCCGATTAATTCTTAAAATATACCTTAAGCACTTATGTGTCAGACCCTACAACAGGCACTGGGAAATAGCAATGCACAGAGTGGTCTCCACTCTTATCTAGTTTAGCAGAGAATCCAAATAGGCAGAGAGTCTTAAAGGCACAGATGAAATTGGAGTTTTGATGGCAGAAGCTGGAGCCGTTTTAAATTTTTTCTTTGGAATTAGTGCTCTGGGGAATGATTTCAGATTGGTCCTGGACAAATGGTGAAATGACCGAGAGGCAGGGAGTTGAGGGTACTTGCAGGATGAGTGGTTCATTCAACAGATGTTGGTTGAGTACCACCTGTGTGTCATGCACTGCTCAAGAGAATGAATGAAGTCATAGATCTTGATGTGACCGTGGATTTAAAAAAAAAAAAACAAAACTCAAGAAGGGGTCAGGTTAAAACATATAAAAAAAAGGTCGGTTTGATCAATGTGCAATGTATTGTTTCTGTGAGATACTATTGGATTGACCCAGAAGTTCCTTTGGGTTTTTCCTCAACATCATAGGAAAAAACCATGATGAACTTTTTGGCCAATGGCAATATATTGAGCACTGTGTTATAAACTCCTTCCCTTGAGAGCCACTGCACTACTTCTTTTCTTAACTTCTCTTGAGGTTGAAATACATAAATCAGAGGCTGGCACCAGTTGTCGCAGTGACTAGCAGCGTCCTCCTGCCGAGCCAGGGATGTTGACACGTAGCTGAGTGGGTCACCCACTCAGCAGCAACCCACCCCACCGAGAACGCCCGTAAAACCTGCTGAAAAACTGTGCTGCAGATGATTCTCGTTTTGTTCAGTTAAAATACTGATTTTACCACAGAGGATCTTCAAGTCAGAAATCGTGACAAAGTCCTTTCAACACCATAGTTCATGTGTATGTTCCCTTTTGATTATTAGCTCAGCTATTCGAGCTGGTATCTTCAACTTACTCAGCAGTCACTGCCTTCACCGTGAATGCTTTCTAAGTAAATATGTTTTGTCGCTTACACTATTTTAGATCACTTTTCTATTAGTCAAAAAATGAAGCAGTTCAGTGCTGTAGTTACACTGGGTGTGTCGGTTTTCCTATATGGCATGATAAACGTAAGGTGAGTTTAACATTTTTCAAGACCCATAAATTTTATCTTATAATGGAGCCCCTGCTGCAGTTTTTTCCTGTTATATATTAAATCTGACAGTCACGTAATTTTTCCACTGAATGACCGAAGCAACAATTCTTGTTTAAAAATTCTGACAATAAAATCTGAGAAATTAATCAAAACTAAGCAAATACAGAAATAGCTCCCATATTTAAAGTGTTTTAAATTTGGGGAATTTCTCATGATGCCTGAGTCTTTGAGAAATGAAAACGAAAGAGCCCCAGGTTAGCTTTACCTCTAGCACCTCAGCCACATTTGAAATTCAAAAGCCTGTCAAGTTTGTGGGGATGAGGGTGTAGGAGAAAAGGGAGGTAGTACTTCTGTTGAGAAAAGTGTAGTTGACTCTAATGTGCTGTCTTCAACAGATCAAAGTGGAGCCCGTGGTCCCAGCCCCAAGCCCGGTTATCCCCAGACTGACTCTCAGAGTTGGAGCCGGCCAAGACAAAATGTAAGTATTGACGTTCAGTATAGAGGGCAAGAGATTGAACGTACCTTTTACTCCTCTACCCTAGCGGGTTAGAACTCGAGGATCTTTCCAGTGTGGACGTGTGCAGTCAGGCTCTATTCCGAGAAGGCTTCATTCTAAAATGTTTATTGGTTTCTTTCTCAGAGTAAATGCTTACTGCTTTATTCAGCACATAGGAGCCTTTCTGCCCAACCCCAGCCCTCTCGCCCCAGTTCTTCTCTTTTAAAGACTAATACAGGACATTGTTTCTGCTTAGTTTGTGAGGCCCCAGTTATCTGAAAAATAAGAAACTGTATTGAATGGACTGACTGCCCACATTACACCCAGGTGGACGTAGTATTAAACCTCCTCAAGCGTGTGTTCTCTGTCAGCAGGACAAAGAATGAAGATTCTCTTCTTGCTCAGATGGCACGTGCTTTTATTCTGTGCGTATAGAACAAGGATAATGCCAAAAGCTTGGTCAAGCACTGTATCAGTGACAACTGAAGTCTGAATTATCCACCCTTTTTTTTTTAAGAGAGAACTGGAAATGGAGACATGGTGTTTACTGTTTACTTTCTTAATTTCATGGAATCATCACATCTACCTATCCTTCTTCAAAGTAAATTTGTTGGCTGTGTTTCTTTATTCATATTTGTGATATGAATTAAGGCTTACAATGCTCTTATGTGATCCTAATAAGGTGATGAACACTGATCTTGTTTTTTGCAAATCATGTTGAAAATCATTCATCTAAAAATCATACTATGCATCATTTCAGTGAATTTTGTAAGCTCAGAGTACAAATTTACAACTGTATTTTTACCAGTAAAGCCTAAAGATGGATTAGTTTATTTACATCACAAGCAATCAAATGTTATATAGAAAATAGGTTCACAAGGCATTTAACTTTCATTCCGTTTTTAACCATAAAGATCAAAGTAGGAGCCATGAACTTGTTCCTTTAGTAGGTAGAGTAGACAACAGGAAGTTTGCCTTGCATTCTCGTCGTTCGTTCCATCTTAGAGTTTGTAGTGTGTATTTTATGCAGCCACTGCTTCTGTTAGTTCCAAACGTAATACTGAGGAAAAGTCCAGCATCGTTCCAATGAATGATGGTGTAGGGCAAACATGGCCTTCTAGGAGAGTGTGTATTCTGATGATTGAAAGAAGAAAATCTGGTTAGTGCTTTTCTTGCCTAAATTATCTACGTAATTTCCACATTGCTTGTTCTGGTTGTGCCAAGAGAGACCCAGACAGTAGGCTGTAGTATTACTGACAAGCTTAGAAAATGGAACAAAAATACCATAGATTGAGCTCTTTTTAAACCAAATACTGTGCTGATGCCCTTCTACCTTCCCTACAAAAATTTTAATCATGTCCTTATCATTAGAGAGCAGAGAGCTAGTTAGCACAGGGACCCAACCAAAGCACCTGTACCTGCCGTCTCTTTAGAATTCCTGTCCTTGGGTTCATTTCTCTGAAGGAAAGATACTCTTACCTATCTCTGGACAAATATTTTTCTCCTACCCATTCATATTTTATTCCAGTTTTGTCCTAACTCACCATTACTTCACCTTTCCTTACACATACAAGTTCGGCTTGCTTATTCCTTTAGAGGAATAAGATTTTTAGAAAGGCATTGATAGTAGTATTCATCACATCTGCCTTTAAGCATCTTTCAGTTATTTGGTTGACTAATTCCTTTTCCTCTCAATAAATCACTCATATACCTAAGATATTGGAAGTTGTGAGAAATAGATCCTATGACTCTGGAACAGAATGTCCAGTATTAGGGAAATTATAGTACCCAGACATTCTAGACAAATTGTCCTTGAAAGTATAACGTTATGTAACGTGAACTTTCTGATATTTAGGGAAATAACTCCCATATCATATGAATAATCAATCATTTGACCAAAGTCAGAAACAAGGGAATATATACTTATAATGAACAAAGGAGTAAACTAAGTGAAATATGTTACATTTTAAACTTGAAAGAAAAAGAGGTCCAAGTCACATGTTGTTGTTGTTTAGTCGCTAAGTCCTATCTGACTCTTTGCGACCCCGTGGACTGCAGCACGCCAGGCTCCTCTGTCCTCCACTGTCTCCTGGAGCTTGCTCAGATTCCTGTCCATTGAGTCAGTGATACAATCCAACCATCTCATCCTTTGCTTACTCCTCCTTTTGCCTTCAATCTTTCCCAGCATCAGGGTCTTCCAGAGAGTCGATTCTCTGCATCAGATGGCCAAAGTATTAGAGCTTCAGCTTCAGCATCAGTCCTTCCAGTGAATATTCAGGGTTGATCTGCTTGCAATCCAAAGGACTCTTAGGAGTCTTCTCCAACGCTGCAATTCAAAAGCATCGATTCTTCAGCACTCAGCCTTCTTTATGGTCCAGCTCTCACATCCATACATGACTCCAGGAAAAACCGTACTTTTGACTCTATGAACCTTTGTCAGCAAAGTGATGTTTCTGCTTTTAAACATGCTGTCTAGGTTTGTCACAGCTTTCCTTTCAGGGAGCAAGTGTCTTTTAATTTTGTGGCTGCATTGACTGTCCGCAGTGATTTTGGAGCCCAAGAAAAGAAAATCTCTCATTGCTTCTATTTTTTCCCCTTCTCTTTGCCCTGAAGTGATGGGATTGGATGCCGTGATCTTAGTATTTTAAAGGTTGAGTATCAAGCCATCTTTTTCACTGTCCTCTTTCACCCTCATCAAGAGGCTCTTTAGTTCCTCTTCGCTTTCTGCCATTAAAGTGGTATTATCTGCATATTTTATGTTGTTGATATTTCTGCCAGCAGTCTTAATTCCAGCTTGTGGTTCATCCAGCCTGGCATTTCATATGATATATTCTGTATATAAGTTAAATAAGCAGGGTGATAGTATACAGCCTTGATATACTCCTTTCCCAATTTTGAACCAGTTCATTGTCCCATGTAAGGTTTTAACTATTGTTTCCTGACCCACATACAAGTTTTTCATGAGACTGGTAAGGTTTTCTGGTATTTTCTTTTCTTTAAGAATTTCTGCAGTTTTTTGTGATCCACACAGTCAAAGGCCTTAGCAGAGTCAGTGAAGTGTAGTCAGTTAAGCTAAAGTAGATGTTTTCCTGGAATCCCCTTACTTTCTCCATGATCCAAAGAATGTTGAAAATTTGATCTCTGGTTCCTCTGCCTTTTCTTTTTTGTGTTTGTTTGTTTTTTTCATTTTTGTCATTTAACTCAGAAGAAATTCAAAGAATTGAGTGTCCCTACTATAACAAATCACTTTTCATTTCTGTTTGCATATTTATGTGAACAAGATTTCTCAGTGTTTCCATTCACCAGTATTAGAAATATAAATTGATATTGATAACACAACATTGTAAATCAACTATACCCTAATAAAAAATTTTTTTGGTGGATTTTTATCTTTTTTTAAAATTAATTTAATTGGAGGCTAATTACTTTACAATATTTTAGTGGTTTTTGCCATACATTGACATGAATCAGTCATGGGTGTACATATGTCCCCCATCCTGAACCCGCCTCCCGCCTCCCTCCCCATCCCATCCCTCTGGGTCATCCCAGTGCACCAGCCCTGAGCACCCTGTCTCATGCATCCAACCTGGACTGGCAATCTGTTTCACATATGATAATATATATGTTTCAATGCTGTTCTCTCAAATCATTCCACCATCGCCTTCTCCCACAGAGTCCAAAAGTCTGTTCTTTATCTCTGTGTCTCTTTTGCTGTCTGGCATATAGGGTCATCATTACCATCTTTCTAAATTCCGTATATATGCGTTAATATAACTGTATTGGTGTTTTTCTTTCTGACTTATAATAGGCTCCAGTTTCATCCACCTCGTTAAAACTGATTCAAATGCATTCTTTTTAATAGCTGAGTAATATTCCAGCTATTACTGGAACATTAATTCCAGTAATTATACAGCTATTCCTGGATAATTCATTATCCATTTGTCTGCCGATGGACATCTAGGTTGCTTCCATGTCCTAACTATTGTAAACAGTGCTGCAATGAACATTGGGAAAGATGTGTCTCATTCAGTTCTGGTTTCCTTTGTGTGTATGCCCAGCAGTGGGATTGCTGGGTCGTACGGCAGTTCTATTTCCAGTTTTTTAAGGACTCTCCACACTGTTCTCCATAGTGGCTGTACTAGTTTGCATTCCCACCAACAGGGTAAGGGGTTTCTCTTTTTTCCACATCCTCTCCAGCATTTACTGTTTGTAGACTTTTTGATAGCGGCCATTCTGACCAGTGTGAGATGTTACCTCATTATGGTTTTGATTTACATTTCTCTGACAATGAGTGATGTTGAACAGCTTTTCATATGTTTGATAGCCATCTGTATGTCTTCTTTGGAGAAATGTCTGTTTAGTTCTTTGGCCCATTTTTTGATTGGGTCGTTTATTTTTCTGGTATTGAGCTGCATGAGCTGCTTATATATTTTTGAGATTAATTCTTTGTCAGTTGCTTCGCTTGCTTCTTTTGCCTTTTCTAAACCCGGCTTGTACATCTGGAAGGTCTCAGTTCACATACTGCTGAAGCATTGCTTGAAGGATTTTGAGCGTTACGTTGTGAAATGTGAAATTAGCATGTGAAATGAGTGCAGTTGTATGGTAGTTTGTATGTTCCTTGGCATTGCCCATCTTTGGGACTGGAATGAAAACTGACCTTTTCCAGGCTTGTGAGCACTGATGAGTTTTCCAAATTTGCGCACATATTGAGGGCAACACCTAACAACTTCAGCTTTTAGGATTGAAATAGCTCATCTGGAATTCTGTCACCTCCATTAACTTTGTTTGTTGTAATGCTTCCTGAGGCCCACTTGACTTCACACTCCAGGATGTCCGGCTCTAGGTGAGTGACCACACAATCATAGTTATCTTGGTCATTAAAATATATTTTTTGTATAGTTCTTCTGTGTATTCTTGCCACCTCTTCTTAATCTCTTCTGTTTCTTGAAGAGCTCTCTAGTCTTTCCCACCTTATTATTTTCCTCTATTTCTTTGCATTGTTCATTGAAGGCCTCTTATCTCTCCTTGCTGTTCTCTGGAACTATGTATCCAGTTGGTTGGCGCTTTCCCTTTCTCCCTTGCTCTTCACTTCTCTTCTTTGCTCAGCTATTTGTGAAGCTTCCTCAGACAATCACTTTGCCTTCTTGCATTTCTTTTTCTTTGGGAAGGTATTGATCACTAGCTCCTGTACAGTGTTACAAACCTCCTCCCATAGTTCTTCAGGCACTCTCTACCAGATCTAATCTCTTGAATCTATCTGTCACCTCCACTATATAATCTTAAGGGATTTGATTTACGTCATACCTGGATGGCCTAGTGGTTTTCCCTGCATTCTTCAATTTAAGCCTGTATTTTGCAATAAGGAGCTCATGATCTGAGCCACAGTCAGCCTCAGGTCTTATTTTTGCTAACTGTATAGAGCTTCCCCATCTTTGGCTGCAAAGATGCAAAATAATCCAGGAGTTGGTGATGGGACAGGGAAGCCTGGTGTGCTGCAGTCCGTGGGGTTGCAAAGAGTCGGACACAATTGAGTGACTGAACTGAACTGAATACTGATGCAAAATGATCAGTCTGCTTTCAGTATTGACCATCTGATGATGTCCATGTGTAAAGTCATCTCTTGTGTTGTTGGAAGTTGTTTGCTATGACCAGGGTGTTCTCTTGGCAAAATTGTTAGCCTTCTCTCTTCTTCATTTTGTACTCCAATGCCAGACTTGCCTGTTATTCCAGTTATCTCTTAACTTTCTACTTTTGCATTCCAGTCCCCTATGATGAAAAGGATATATTTTTTTTGGTGTTAGTTCTAGAAGATCTTGTAGGTCTTCAGAGAACCGGTCTACTTGAGATTCTTCAGCGTCAGAGGTTGGGGCACAGACTTGGATTACTGTGTTGAATGGTTTGCCCTGGAAACAAATCAAGATCATTCTGTCACTTTTGAAATTGTACCCAGATACTGTATTTCGGACTCTTTGATTGACTATGGGGGCTACTGCATTTCTTCTAAGGGATTCTTGCTCACACTAGTAGATATAATGGTCATCTGAATTAAATTCGCCCATTCCAGTCCATTTTAGTTCACAGATTCCTAAGGTATCGATGTTCACTCTTGCCATCTCTTGCTTGACCATATCCAGCTTACCTTGATTCATGGGCCTGACTTCCAGGTTCCTATGCAATATTGCTCTTTACAGCATCGGACTTTACTTTCACCACCAGGCACGTCCACACCTGGGCGTCGCTTCTGCTTTGGCCCAGCCTCTTCATTCTTTCTGGAGCTATTAGTAATCGCCCTCCACTCTTCCCCATAGCATATTGAACACCTTCCCACCTGGGGGGGGGTTCATCTTCTGGTGTCATATTTTTTTACCGTTTTATTCTGTCTACGGGGATCCTCGAGGCAAGAATACTGGAGCCGTTTGCCATTCCGTCCTCCACTGGACCACGTTTTGTCAGAACTCTCCACTGTGACCTGTTTTGGTTGGCCCTACACGTCATGGCTCATAGCTTCGTTGAGTTATACAAGCCCCTTTGCCATGAGCAATAGGATTTTATATAAAATACAACATAATCAGTAAAGAGGGGTCTTTCTGTTTGTTTTTTGTTTTTTTAAATCTGAATCGGTGGTCAACAAGCTACGGCCATGGGCCAATCCATCCCACTGTGTGTTTTTTATGGCTCAGCTGAAAGAAATTAAAAGAAGGATAACACTTTATGACACTTGAAAATTATATGAAATTAAAAGTAATCTTTTATTGTTGTAGCATAGGGATCATGGCTTATTCCTTGGCAGTAATGATGGAAAAGAGACGGTAGGTTCATATAAACATGCCTGTATATAGTTTGTATTCACCTGGGGCTGTAATGATGCTCTTTTGAAGTAGAATTAATGAGTAGACTAGGACTCAAAGTGGGGGGTTGAATAGTCTAGGAGGAGGAGTTGTTTATTTCTGAAGAACAGGCAGAGAGTAGAGTCTTTTGAAACCATAGGAAAAAGAAAACACTTTACAGGGTTCAAATTATACCCTCTTGTTGGAAGATCTCTAGGACAATATTTAGTTTCTAAATCTTATATAAAGAAATGATGCCTCTGACCCATGATCCAGGAAAGTGCTTTGAGGTTAGACTGTTTCCTCTCTTCTCTGTTATTGTTCCTGGAAGCCAGACAGAGGGCCCTTGTCTCCCTTGATTGAGCACTCCTGCCGAGTGTGGTGTGAAGGGTCTGTGGGGACCCAGTGCCACCTCCTGATTGTGTTAAAGTTCAAGGTCACTCTCCAGGCACCTCAGATTCCTTTAACAGGTATCCCAGGAATGAGGACCCAGAGTTCCCCTTAGTTTGTATTGAAGAGGAAACTAAGATACTGATCCTGAAGTTATAGTCTCAGCATCTGTAGCTTGTAGGGGTGGTGTGAAGGGGAAGAAGCAATGCATTCAAGTAAATCAATGAATAACTGAGTCTGGCCTAAGGGCCAAGCTTTGCCTTGATGCCGAGAGAGCAGGTGGGTTTAGCTGGCCTGGGAGCAGCGCCTGACGTCTTACCGGTCAGGTCAGTATGTTGCTGCTGAGGCCCCCCAGACCTGGTGCCGGAAGGGGCAGTGAGTGTCCCTGGGACCAGAGGCGCTATGGGCTGCCAGGTGGCAGCACAGCTGCCGTGTTACCTGTTGCCCCGGCCTTGTCATTTACTGAGTCAGTTCATTATGAGTAAGCCTAGGAAAGCTGGGCTAACTTGTGGCATCCGTGCGTTTAGTCATTTCTATGAAGGACGTAAACAGAACACAGTGGTGTAAGCAAGGGAGCATCTGAGGGGTGGGACTGCTTAGACAGGATTGTCAGAAGAGACATGCAGAGCATTAAATGTGTGGTTATATTTATAAAGCTCAAAATTCTATTAAAGGAGCATCTCATTTAAAAAGGTAACTTAAAGTATTGGTAAAGTATTAAGAGGAAAGGCCCTTGTATGTAAAGATTTGAGGGTAACAGTGGCGGTTAGGGGTTACGCGGTCTTCCCCGCCTCACGTTTCTCCGTGTCTCTTTAGGCTCTCCTCTCGCTGGCGCTGGGGAGGTGGGTCTGTCCTTTTCTCCGTCTGTCCCGTGGCTGTCCTGCCAGCAGTATCATTTGGCCTGGTTGGTGGCGCTGCTATACTGGAGAAGTTTGGAGCTGGTCCTGCTCTCAGGGCACTGCTGCCCTGGTTCAGAGCGCTCACCAGGGACAGCTAATGAATTGGGCCCCTCCACACATCCAGCCGGCGTCCCAAGTGGCGCTAGTGGTAAAGAACCCATCTGCCACTGCAGAAGACATAAGAGCCGTGGGTTCAATCCCTGGGTCAGGAAGATCCCTTGCAGGAGGAAATGGCAACCCACTCTAGTACTCTTGCTCAGAGAATCCCAAGGACAGAGGAGCCTGGTGGACTACAGTCCAAAGGGTCCCAAGGCGTCAGACACGACTGAGCGGCTTGGCGTACACACATCCAGTCATGCTCAGTCATTGCTCCAGGTAACACCTGATACTGTATTTGGTCAAGTGACCCAGAATCGTTCTGTGTCACTTTCATGAAAACAGTATCATTACCAAGTCTAAATTTTCTTTTGGCTAGAGGACACAATAGATACTGTCAGTTACAAGTTTAATCCTGTTCCCCAAATGCGCACAATTTGCGAAACTATTTTTCAGTGACTACTTTACTGCTGGCAACTAGAGTTTTCCTTCTACTAACACTTTGTCACCAAGGCCATGAGTATTATCAGATTTCTTACAATCCAGGAAATTCTTTCATTAATCAGACCTCTCTTAGCAGAAGTGCTGAAAATTGGATGCTTTCCTTTTCCTGTAAGTAATTCACTTTTTTGTTGCAGTTTATAGAGTTTAGTTTATGCTGAGGAAGAGGCTTCTTTTTTTAAAAATTTATTTATTTTAAATTAAAGGATAATTGCTTTACAATATTGTGTTGGTTTCTGCCAAACATCAACATAAATCAGCCAAAGGTATACATATGTCTCCTTCCTCTTGAACCAAGGCTGCTTAATAGTTTTAATTTCTAAATTATCTATATGTACCATAAAAATGGAAGCTAAAACTTTTTGCTCATTAGTCCTGAAAAATAAATGGTTAACCTTTAAAAATGTAAAGTAAGTATAGATATTTGCTGTCTTTTCTGCGATCCAAACTTTTCTGATTAACTCTTTTTGACAGTACAACCAGAAATAGAGGATAACTGCACAATTACAAAAGTAACCATTTAAAATATTTTTAAAGAAAGTAAGCATTTTATGTTCTTATGTAACCAGATTTAACTGAAAGGCCCTTAATAGGTAAAATGTGTATAGTGGTATTTTAGTGGCAAGTTCTTTAGAAAAATAATAGGAAATTATTTTTATTTCACTTTCTGCATATTTTCCTACACTTAAAATGTTGTTTATTCATATGTAGCTTTTTTCTAGTTTAAATAAATTTAAGAGTGACTTAGAGAACATAAAATAAAGATACTGGAAAATACTAGGAAACCAAGAACAAGGTGAGGAAAAAAGAAAATTTATACATCAGATATGATCACAACTTCCTAGCAATAAGGGCAGAGTGAGATACATTTTTTAAAGAGAAGGTACCCCTTAGTTTCTCAGGAGAGACAATGTTTTTCAAGATGCTAAATTTGAAACTTTATTTCCATAGGAACCTGATGGCAAAATAGCCGTCTTCCATAGCAGCTTTTACAGCAGATAAAAGGCATGTTTTTCTTTGACTCTTTCTTACTCCAACCCCTAGTCCAAGGGTGTAGCCTCGGAGCATGCACAGTGCGGGTGCTTCATAAAGAGTACTCTCTTCTCCAGTTGAAACACTTCTATTATTTTCTCCCAATCTGAGGGCTGTCTTTTCACCTTGCTTATAGTTTCCTTTGTTGTGCAAAAGCTTTTAAGTTTAATTAGGTCTCATTTGTTTATTTTTGCTTTTATTTCCAATATTCTGGGAGGTGGGTCATAGAGGATCCTGCTGTGATTTATGTCAGAGAGTGTTTTTGCCTATGTTCTCCTCTAGGAGTTTTATAGTTTCTGGTCTTAGATTTAGATCTTTAATCCATTTTGAGTTTATTTTTGTGTATGATGTTAGAAAGTGTTCTAGTTTCATTCTTTTACAAGTGGTTGACCAGTTTCCTCAGCACCACTTGTTAAAGAGGTTGTCTTTTTTCCATTGTATATTCTTGCCTCCTTTGTCGAAGATAAGGTGTCCATAGGTTCGTGGATTTATCTCCAGGCTTTCTATTCTGTTCCATTGATCTATATTTCTGTCTTTGTGCCAGTACCATACTGTTCATTTGAATCAGTTCTAATGAGATGGATGAAACTGGAGCCCATTATAACAGAGTGAAGTAAGCCACAAAGATAAAGACCAATACAGTATACTAACGCATATATATGGAATTTAGAAAGATGGTAACGGTAACCCTATATGCAAAACAAAACGAGACACAGATGTACAGAACAGAATTTTGGACTCTGTGGGAGAAGGTGAGGGTGGGATGATTCGAGAGAACAGCATCGAAACATGTATATTACCTAGGGTGAAACAGATCACCAGCCCAGGCTGGATGCATGAGACAAGTGCTCGGGCCTGGTGCACTGGGAAGACCCAGAGGAATCGGATGGAGAGGGAGGTGGGAGGGGGGATTGGGATGGGGAACACATGTAACTCCATGGCTGATTCATGTCAATGTATGACAAAACCCACTACAATATTGTAAAGTAATTAGCCTCCAACTAATAAAAATAAATGAAAAAAAAAAAAGAAACTAGTAGAGATACTAAAAAAAAATAAAGAAACACTTCTCATGCTTTCTATTAGTCAGGACTCTGGGCGCAAGTAACAGAAACCCTAATTAAACTAGCTCAAACCGTGGTTAAGGCAGTTTATTTGACTTTAGGCAAGGTGACTTTAACCAAGGTTCAAAGTGTCATTAAGACTGCTCGCTTTCTTTTTCTCCGCCTGGCCTCTGTGTGGAGGCAGAGGTGGTCCTGGTTGCTCTTGGCCAGTGTGGTTCCTTCTGTGCTCATAGGCTGCACCCCCCCACGCCCCCAGCCCCCCACTTGACAGCACCCTTCGTTGGCTCCCATCCTGAAGCCAGCCCCAGTGGGAGGGTGCAGGGCCCTGTTGGCGAGGGCTGGTAGGTTCCAGCAGAGAAGGGCGCGCCCACTGGGATGGGGGGGGGGCAGGCAGAAACGATTGATATGCTTTTCTTTTATGTAGAGAAAGGCAGTCAAGTTCATGTTTTTATAAAAGCATGCTGAAGAGGCAGAGCAAGGGAGCTTGTTGTTTAAAAAAAAAAAGATGATCCTTTAGAAATAAAGTTCAAGAACATTTCAGACCATCGTCCCGTCAGACTTGGAAGGCCTTTTCTTCTTCTAGTTTTAATTTGTTTCTCTTGCAGTAAAACTGTCTGCTTTGATTAAAAAAAAAAAAAGATTGAAAAGTGTTGATAGTTTTCTTTGTTTTGCCCTGGTTAACTTGCCGCGGACACAGAAACATTTCATAGGTATTTTGCCTGTATGAGAAACTATCTAACAAGAACAGTGACCCCCCAAAAAATTAATAAATAAGAATAAAAAACTTAAGAATGACTGCATTTAAAATCTATGGCAAATAACTTATTTTTAATGCTAGTGAAATATGGTACTGTGACACATGAAATTTCCTAGCAGCTGAACAATGAGAACACAAATTGTGGGTGGTATCCATTATTCTTGCTACTTTTTGTACTTATATTGATAAATTCAGCAGACCCAAACCCATATATCTCAGTTATAATTCCAAGAGGAAGCAGGTCGTTAACATTTTTCTTGCTTGGGTCTTCAGCCCTTTTCTGATATTTTCCAGACTGGGAGGATCTTGACCTTCTTAGAGCACTCTCTCTTTTTTACCCAGCTAAAGTTTAGATGAAATCCCCAAGTTTGACTTCTTCCCCTGACGCATGGTAGTTTGTCGACTATTGCCAAAGATACAGTGTATCCAAGAGGAAAAAAAAAATAGTATGCTGTCAGAAAAACTGGCTTCAGGTTTTGGGAAATGTTTTTACTACCCAGTAAAACAAGTGGAAAGATTATAATCAAAGCATTTCCATCTTACTTGTAAACAATTACAGCGGTCCTTACACTGATGCCACATTAGAAGACTGGGGAAAATTTACTGGATTCCATTCTAATGCAATTAGAGCTAATTTTGTTCTTTAAATGAATAAAAGGTCAGCTAGTAAATCTAGCTTATCTTGCGTCCA